>NW_019525417.1:402879-559232 GCF_002814215.2 Seriola lalandi dorsalis | reverse complement strand
TCAAATGCTGCAAAGCCATGCTGCAGAGGCTGGGGGAGGTCAGGCCACAGCTGGACATAGATGGCATACACAACATCTGGATCATCAAACCTGGAGCAAAGTCCAGAGGTAGAGGTGAGAAGTCAGACACTAAAAGACAGTTCACATAATATCTGACTAAGTCCTGGCTGACCTGTTTCGTCTGCCTTCTAGGTATCAAATGTGTCAAACGTCTGGATGAGATCCTCAGGCTGGTGAAGGTTAATCCAACCCTCATCAAGGAAAGCAAGTGGGTCGTGCAGAAGTACCTGGAACGCCCCTTGCTGGTCCATGGCACCAAGTTTGACATGCGCCAGTGGTTTCTGGTCACCGACTGGAACCCTCTAACTGTGTGGTTCTATAAAAAGTGCTATTTGCGTTTTTCTACGCAGCCTTACTCACTAGATAAACTGGACAGGTAAGACAGTCATACTGATAAAGGGATGTGAAACCAAATGAACATTGAAATAAAAAAAAAGGAGAAGTGAGAGACAAAAAAAGGCTAGATAGGTTATGATTATGCTTTGACTAAGCTATATATTTTGGCGGGAGATCTAATTTTTATGTGCATGCATGACCTGAAAACGGCTGTTAGGTATCTCCATTGGGTATATTTAAATTTGTGTGTATTTGGTGTTTTTGACATCTGCCAAGCAGACTTTAAATCAGTTCCAAAACTGCAAGCTGCTTCCCCACCAATTAAGAAGAATGTTCATCCTGCCACCTGGGCTGAACGATTGATCTAATGTTCTGTTGAAAAAAACACCTACGTGTGAGGTTTAAGCTATTTTCCTGTGCAAGTGACTGTTAAAAGCGAAAGGTTATATTTGTCCTGTGAGGAGGGATGAAGTTGCTCTAACTAGGCTGCAATTCGGGGTATTGTGGTTACATGAAAATCATAAGCAAATATCCAGGTGTCCAGAGTTTCTTATTTTCATGTGGTGCAGCAATACAAATAAAGTGGCGAAAGGCAACAACTATTAGTAATTAACAGATTTGGGGCTATGTTGTTATATACACTTACATTTATTCAAGTCTGTACACAGAGTGGCTGTAATCATTTCTCATGTCTGTACTGGTTGTGAAGAGATCTCTTTCTAATTACATTCCAATAGAAGTGATGGAGGATAAAATCAGCAGTTCTTGTTCCATGAAAGAAGAAAAAAAAAAATCCCCTCTTTCTGTTGCTACAGAGTTTTTGTTACTTTATTGTAAAGACTAAATCTGGGAGATTCACAGATATGTGATTTGACTAACTCAGGCTGAATAAGCTTCATATTAGTTTTCACTGAACTCTGAAATGCATATTTGAACAGAACAAGGATTATCCCCTTTTACACTGGATTTGTAATCCAAGGAATGAGTAAGGAATCCTTCCACAGCCAGTATGGGCAGGAGACACGATTACTTAGACCAACAACTCTTTAAGGGTATGCATGGACACATGAGTACCCTATTAAAATAGATTTAGGTTTCTTCTGAAAGGAATTTTCAACTTAAAAGAAGAGCAATTAAGTTTATTTGGGCTTTAATGGTATTTATCTAAGAATATAATTTAATTGGCTGTGGAGGACAGCCTAGAAGAATAAGAAGCCGTCACAGTTGTTACAAATAATAAGCAAAAATTAGACATATGCCACTTTAATCAGATATTGAAATTAAACAGTTTGATAGCTTCTAAAAGCAGTTTTCCCACTCACCTGATATTTTAGTAATCATAATATCTTCACAACATCCATATTTGATTTTGAAAATCATAATCTGATTTCTGAATATCTGCACTTGTCACCATATCATGTCTTCTAACCCTCTGTCAATTAGCTGCCACCCATATTCTCTCATTTTCTTGCCTAATCTTGATTTCTCTGTACCCTGTCGTCTCAGCTCTGTCCACCTGTGCAATAACTCCATCCAGAAGCACCTCAGGCCCTCCAAACAACGACATCGAGGCATCCCAGCAGACAACATGTGGTCAGATGACCAGTTCAGGACCTTTCTGTCCAGCCAGGGCCGGGAAGCTCAGTGGCAGGCTGTGGTAGTCCCAGGGATGAAGAAGGCTATCATACACGCATTACAGACAACACAGGACCTGATGGAGTCACGCAAAAACACCTTTGAGCTCTACGGCGCTGACTTCATGTTAGGTAGAATGAGCTCACTGTCAATGGCACGCTACATTTTACAGTATGTTATACTGCATGCTTCAACACATAGTATTTCATATTTTAAAATAGTTTTTCAGGAGCTGCAAAATGATATGTGCTAATAGAATAAACACAAAATTCAATTCTAATACAAATTACATTTCAATATTTTCTATGTAACTTTACTCTGAAAAAAGAAAAACCATCATCAGTTAGATATTTTGGTTTGTTTTACTCAGGACGTGACCTGCGTCCATGGCTGATCGAAATCAATGCTAGTCCCACAATGGCTCCCTCCACCCGTATCACAGCCCGACTCTGTAGTGCTGTTCAGGAGGACACGTTACGAGTCATCCTGGACCGGAGAGTTGACCGCACCGCAAACACGGGAGACTTTCAGCTCATATATAGGCAGGTAAGGAAGAGTGTTCCCTCCTCTTCAGGTTATAGTGTACATTTAAGTGGATCAAATCGTGAGGGTGGCATACAGTACTTTCGATGTCACCTCTGGTCTCTAGGCAGCAGTAGATGTGCCACAGTATGTCGGGCTCAACCTACTTGTTGAGGGCTTCAAGATCCAGAGCTCTTGCCCTCTTCCTCCACTGAGGCCTTCCAACCTTTCAGCATCAAAACGTCATGGTCCTGTCAAGGAGAAGAAGCCTGTAGAAGAAAAAGTAAAGCCTCTGTCTAAGATGCCGCTGAGCAGTACAGAGACTCAGCTCAGAAACACCAGCAGTAGGGTTTTACCACCTCCTCCTCTTCCTCCTGAGCCACCTGTGCCCATCCCTACTGAAACCGTCACACTTCACCTGCCAATGACTGTTGACAAGTCCATCCACCTGCCCATGAGTGACCAGTCTCACTCTGTATTTTTGTGTACGAGGAGACCAGAAGTATCAAACGTTTGCTCAGACAAAGTCCAACCCTGTACCACAGAGAAGCACCAAGGTCCGTCTTTGCCTTTGGAAATGACCCTTTCACAGTCCCAGCAAGCAGCCACCAGCACCTTGAGTGCCTAAAAAAGCTTTCATGAGAAGGTAATTAATGCACGTGCTCCTTTGTTTCACAGGGTTTTTCGCCTACCTCATAATAAATTAACACTTTAATAAGATTGTCATGTGTTGTTTTTCTTTCACTGCTTTTGTTTACAATTTTTTTGACTGAATAATTCACTTTAATGCAACAGTGTCCTTGTTATTTTGGATAATCCACAGAACAGGTTATCAATAACAGTGCTGCAGTGCGTACGGTATGTGTGGAGCAAAGTGAAACATTTCAAATCTAGTTAAAGTGAAGAGAGAAGGTTTTTGCTTTCTTTCAAAAATACTTAGCGAGTTGACTTCTCTGATATCTATAGGTGGTGTGTTCCATCGGTTTGGGCTGTAATTGACAAGGCTGCATCACCAATTTTCCTACGACTGTTACTGGGAACCTTTAATAAACGAGTAGTAGATGAGATAGATTGCAGTGCTCTTGGAGGTATATAGTTAATCAATGAGTTAGCAATATATATAAGGAGGAGGACCTCAAATCAACTTCTAAATGTAACAGGAAGCCAGTGCAGGGCAGCTAAAACTGGACTAATGTGTTTTCTCCTCTTGGTTCTGAATAATAGTTGAGCTGCAGAGTTTTGAATGAGCAGAAGTCTCTCAGTGTTTTTAGGGGGGTTTTCTTTCAGGAGGTCAGTAAAAAGTGCATTACAGTAATCAAGGCATGAATCAGTCTTTCAGCAGCTTTTGATTTATGAATGCTGGACTTGAAAAAATTATGTTTTCATCACCTTGTTGATGTAGGATTTGAATCTTAGATCTCAGTCTAAAATAACACAAAAATTTGTAACCTAGGATTTAATCCAGGGAGTTAATTTCCCCAGATTATTGAACAGCATTTCTCTTTTTGTTTTAGGGGCGACTGGTAGGATTTCAGTTTTGTCCTCATTTAATTTTGAGAAATTATTGCTCATCCATGTATTTTATTGCTATAAGACAAGTAGTAATGGAGTTTATAACTGCAGCATCATTTGGTCAACAATTTATATAGGGACGATTTCTCTCATATAAAGTAGTTCCATTGTTTGTTCATGGCAAAGTGTGGATTTCCCAGATTAAGAGGGAAACTGTTTCAGAAATGTTGCTGTTGAATTTCTTAAATGCCACTTTCAGTGCTGTGAGTATCACAGACAAAACTCCATTCACCTCCAATGTACTTTGGTGGAGTCCAAAACTAACTGTGTGGCATGAGGCAAGTGAGACAGTAGGTTTGACTGGGGGTGGACCAACCCTTTATTACAGTAATTCTCTAAGGCACCCATGATGCTGAATTTATCATGGGTGCCTTGGAGAATTGTTGTAAAAAACTTTTTTTAAAAAGTAAAAAAAAAAACTGATGTCTTTTCTCAAGGAGCGGACATTGTTTACACTGTAGTGTAAATCACCATGGTAGTAATGTCTGAGATAAACTGAGATACAGAGAAGAGCCAGTCAAATGCAGCAAGAAATTAGATATGTGTAAACACCAAATAACTGAAGTTTTAGTGATAATATCAGAGTGGAAGTAATAATGACATGGCGTTGTGGTTCAAGCACTAGAGACATGAGGAAAACCCAACATGTTTATATGTGAGTCAGTCCAGCAGTCATTTGATTTGGAGTATAATGCACAGGTAGAAATGATGAGAGCAAAGTTTGTGGGTCATGAATGCAAAGGTGAGGTGGTGTCAATGTCAACTGCAAGCCTTAGGTTAGGTGCTACCCTGTGCCAAATATTTCTACTCTTGTTTTGCATATGAATGGATCAACAAGAGTGAGCTTAAAGACATATAGTCTGATTTACAGTGGACCCCAACGGGCCTCCCATTAGCTGATGACTTTGTTCAACTTAATTTCATCAGCAAGATACACTTCAAGAATATGCATTGAGAGCATGACTGGGTTCAAATGAAGTATCCCATCACGTAAAGGAAATAGGTTTTTTTTTCTATCATATAGCAAGAAGAACAGAAAAGTGCATGTTGAATAAAACATTGCCAAGCACCATATAACCCAACAAACAGGAGGGAAAAACACAAGAACCCATTATATTACATGAGAATATATAATATTGAACTGCATATATTGTTTATCTGAATAATTACTCCAATGGGAGCAAACTCCAAAACAAAAAGCACAAACCTCTCCCTCAACAACGCGTAATGAACAGCTGGTGGCGATAATACACAAGTGAAGAGGTGATGAACATTTTCACCAGACGGCGAAGAAGAGACTCTCCCTGATTTCTGTAACCACTGAGAAATGGCGGCGTCCGTGTGCCGAGTTGGGAGCACCGTGGGTCGAGCCCTTGCCAAATCCCGCAGTGTGAGTATAGATTTAAAAGGCTACGAAGAAAAGTTTTGTTTAGTATGGAATTGAAAGCGGCTCAACGCTCGCTAACTGCTAGCTGAGTTGTCCGCAGTACAAAACGGAAAGGGGCTAGCTAACCGGTTAGCACTAGCTAGCTAGCAGTAAATGCAAGGTCACCTGACAAATGAGGCAGAACCTGTTGTTACAATCACTTTATGTGAACCGTCCACTTTATGTGTGTTATTGAGATCAGCCTGTCATCGTTTCAGTCGTATTTGTTAATTCACAAGGTCAGCAGCTGTAACTTTTGTGACTTGTCCTCACTTGCCCCCCACAGCCAAGCTTCCTGGCTAACGGCTTTAGCACGGTGACTTTGGAATGACAGATGCTGACAAAGACAGTCTGTACTCTTATAGATTGTCAAAATGTTTGATTGGTGAAGAAGTACTTTATAGCAAGCGGGAAAGTAACGTGAAAGCTGGACAGTGACATTAATACTAGATGATGTTTGACACTGGGCTGAGCAACGTCTGCTTTTTACATTTTCTTGGACAGTGTTTTGGGGTTTTGTAATAATCACTACGTGTTCTTGAAATTTGAAATAAACATTCAATATCACCTTAGATTTTTCTCATAAATTATTCGGAACCTTGAAAATATCACCTGTTAATGAAAATAGCTCCATAATGTCGTCCCTTTACCTTATAGTGCAAGTTGATGGACCTAAAATAGACATTTTTACATGCCGTATAGAAACAGGTAGAATATATATTGATATTGTCTTCAGGTATGGTCTTTCATTAGTTATTTCATTTGGTAGATATGCAGGTGGTGGTGTCAATGTCAGCTGCCAGCCTTAAGGTTAAGTGCTGTCCTGTGCCAAATATTTCTACTATTACTTTTCATGTGAACATATCAACATGAGTGGGTTTAAAGTAATGTAGTCTGACTCACAGTGGACCCCAAACATGAGCTTCCTATTTCCCGATTACTGCTTTCAATTTGTTTCATCAGCAAGATACAGTTTATCTTAAAAACTTTGAAACTTGCACAAGGCAGGTTATAACTCAGGTGAAAGTTTTTTTTCACTAACATTTCTAAAGCCTTCGTATTTTGTAGTACAAGACAACATGTGAGTGGTTCTCCCAGGAGTTAAATGTGTACAGAAAGTTCTGCTATTTTAACAGGATTTTTAAATGACTCTTGTTTCCTCTATGTGTCTCTATGATTGTAGCCCATCCTGCTGTCTTTGAGGCGTGGGCAGGCCTCGGTCAGCTATGCTCAGAGCCTGGTGGGAGCCCCTGAGACCCGCCTCACTGCCCTGGACAATGGTTTGAGGGTTGCATCTGAGGAGACTGGACATGCCACATGCACCGTAAGAACGCAGCAACAGGGGGTCTATTTACAATCATTTAAGGGGTTGTTATCTCATTTTAATTAAATGGTACATGATCAGTGAGAGTTTGTAGATGAACATGTCCCCCATTCTCCACGTATCTCCTCTCTGTCACAGGTTGGACTGTGGATCAGCTCTGGCAGTCGCTATGAGAATGAGAAGAACAACGGAGCAGGCTTCTTCCTGGAGCACATGGCTTTCAAGGTAAACATTAGTAGACTTCATGACCTTGTCCTACATGAACTATATGTTAATCAATCATTGCCATTACACAGTTCCTTTTATTCACCTCTCTGGTCTCCCCCCAGGGGACAAAAAAGCACCCTCAGACAGCCCTAGAGCAGCAGGTGGAGTCAATGGGTGCTCACCTGAGCGCCTACACCTCTCGGGAGCACACTGCATACTACATGAAGACCCTGGCCAAAGATCTCCCCAAAGGTGACTTGACCTGTGTACATGCAGCAAAATTAAATAATTCTCTAGTTTTGACAATAACCTGATCTCAAGGCTTCCTTGTAAAATAAAACATATTCTTGTTTGGAAGATGAAGGCATTAAGAATGATCATTTTTCCTCTCTGTTTACCAGCCGTGGAGTTGCTGTCAGAGGTGGTGCAGAGCTGCTCGCTGAATGAGGCAGAGCTTGAGCAGCAGAGGGGCGTGGTGCTGCGCGAGCTAGAGGAAGTTGAGGGCAACCTGCAGGAAGTTTGCCTGGACCTGCTGCATGCCACGGCCTTCCAGGGCACTCCTCTGGGACACAGTGTGCTGGGACCTTCTGGCAATGCCAGGTAGGAGGAACTGCATGGTCTAACACACACACACACACACACACACACACATTCATACAAACATACATACACACTGTACAATTTACACATTAGTCACCATCTCAGAATAATTCAGAATTGTTTTCATCAAAAGCACATTTCTGTTAAAACAGTTCAGTGTTAAAATGAATGGGCTCAGAAGTTGCACATCCACTACCAAAACACATAATATTCATGTAATATTTTATTCTACACCACTGTGTAAATTAGTGGCGATGCTCATGTTGTTCAATTCTTCCAGGATTCTGACCCGCCAGGACCTGGTGGATTATATCAACAGCCACTACAAGGCTCCTCGCATGGTGCTGGCTGCTGCAGGAGGTAGGTCCTCTTCCTCCTAACACACACTGTAGCCTGGGAGTTTCTATTTTCACTGGAATGACTTGGTGTTCATCCGTTGTGCTTCCTTTTTTTAAGGTGTGAACCATGATGAGCTGGTCACTCTGGCCAAGTCTCACTTCAGTGGAGTGTCTTTTGAGTATGAGGGAGATGCCGTCCCTTTGTTGTCACCGTGCCGATTTACAGGCAGCGAGGTGAGATGTGTTGATATTGTTACTCAGGAGTATATTTTTTCACGACTGTTTCGTCACGTTTATTACCTTTATTATACTACTGGGATTTTCACCATTATATTTCCTTAACTATTATTTTAATACATTACATCAGGAACACCAGGTTATTAAAATAACAAGCTTATAACAGTTGGCTTATTGGTCTTAGCTTCATCACACACTCAGACTGTGAGGCTTCTCAGACCTCCTCATGGATCTGTGGCACAATGCCCTGACAATCACTTCACCTCTACCCTGATCTTTGTTAGAAACTGTGCGAGGGGCAGAGAGTTAGTACATTTAACGTAAGTCCCGGGAAGAGTATGCAAAATTATTACTTGACATTACATTAATCACAGCACTTTGAGGACATAACATGAACGAAAATACGGGACAAATTGCATCCCGTATATATTCAATACAGGAAGCAGCATTTTATTTTCAAACACATGAAGATCCTTTTGTTGATCTGTTCCTTTCCTGCCTCTCCTCAGATCAGTATGCGTGATGATGCTTTGCCTCTGGCACACGTTGCCATTGCTGTGGAGGGTGCCAGTGCTGCCAGCCCAGACATCGTGCCTCTCATGGTGGCCAACTCCATCATCGGCAGCTATGACCTCACCTTCGGTGGCGGAAAGGTTGGTGTGATATGTACTAATACAGGCGTGTTAGTTTATGCAGGTTAGGAAAGACAACCCTGATGAACCATAACACCTGCTGAAGTAAATTCATCCCATTGCAGGGTTTTTCCTGGCCGAAAATTACGCGGGGCCGGTACTAACCGTATGACCGGTCGGGGGGGCAATATTTATATTTTCATCATCATTATCTCTTCAGCCACTGCAAGTCAAAGCCACTCACTCTATGCTTTGAGAACATCTAGAAAGATTAATAAAAACTGATGTTAAAATCTTATAAACATCGGCTTTAATACAATCGTTAATATACTCCTAAAGACTCGCCTTGACTCCTCTCTAGCGCTCTGATCCTCTCCTCCACCAGCACCTTCCACTTGTGGCTGAGAACTAGGCCTACTCTCAGTCATGACACATAAACCGTATCTTGTCAGTAACATGAATTAACGTTTTTTTCCACATTAGAACTAATGATGTCTGCACTCTGCACTGTTTCACTTGTCCTTGTGATTCTCCTCCTAGCAAACTCTCTTTTTAAAATAATGTGATTTGAGACATCTCTGCTAAAAAAACATACACAATGGGATGTAATGTTCATTTGGGAAAACTTTTCAAGATGCTTGGTGTGCTTGGGTGTAAAAGAGATAATATTCACTTGTTTGAATAGCAGCAAAATCAGTTCGCCGCCTCCTTCCGCAGGCAGAAAATCCATTCATATTCTTCTTTGGCAATTTCGGGTGGCTTTGCCTGATGCACGGATTACGATACAGTGCCACTACATTTCCATTCCCATTCCATTACTGTTACAAACCTCAAATACACTGAGTACAGAGAAAACAAGTACTAGAATTTTGTCGGGAGGCGGAGACGGCACGAAATTTGACGGAGGCAGCCACCTCCCAATTCTCTATGCAGGAAAAACCTTGCATTGGTTCAGCACTGTCCCCTTTAAGCTTTGCCCACTTGAGGTTGATGATATCTTAAGTGGCCATTATGGAGGGGTAGATCATAGTCCTCTCTCAAAACCTGGGTCAGGGGTCTCACCCCTGCCTCTGGACCTGTCGGGAGGAACAACACCTAAAATACAAAGCAGGAAAAATTGGTTTACTCATGGAGCACCCATCTGTGGGTGGAATAGCAGCTCATCACGTTGTAAAGTTTGTTCAATTTACTCAGGTCTTAAATGCACTTTTGTATTCCATTTTTCTTGATGAAGTATGATAAAACACTATAATTGGAACATACTTGCTTTGCCGCCATCCTTGTCACAGTTTTATGAGACATTGTGCGGAATGTAATCTATTTTAGGTTTAAATCCAGAGATAAGGATTTTTCCGGGACAGTTTTGACATATTTTTAATTGTTAACACTGTCACTGTACCATCAGTCCCAACTAGCTGATGCTCAAATTATTCAACTTAACAACACAAATATTTTCGAGCTACTACCTGACCATAGTGTTATAAAATCCCACTCTGATTATGAAGCACATCTTTAAGAACAGTAGAACATCAGCATCTATTCTTTCCTCTCACATGCAGCATCTGAGTAGCCGTCTGGCTCGCCTGGCAGTGGAGGAGAACCTGTGTCACAGCTTCCAGGCCTTCCACTCCTCCTACAGCGACACCGGCCTGCTGGGCATCTACTTTGTGACTGATAAAAACCACATCGAGGACATGATGCATTGGTCCCAGAATGCTTGGTCAGTAATGACTAAATAATGCATGTGATGACGACACACACTCTCACACAGACACAGAACACCAACTGTATTATATCACTCTAGCAATTGCATTTAGCAATTGAGCAATTACACAACTTTGTGGAGGGCTCTCAATATGAAGTGAGGGATACAGGAAGTGGAGACACGTCCATGCATCCATGCACACACCCAATCTGGTGAGATGTCCGCACCTGACGAGAGGGAGAGAAGAGAAACAAGATTGGAAAGACATACGGGTTCTGAAGCTAATAATCATTAGCAAAACATTCAGCTGCAGCCTCTCTTCTCAGCCAGTGCTGAGCATTGTTTCAGGTCGTTAAAATCACAAAAACGGCGCCGGAGGTACGTTGTATCAGCTGTCACTAATTAATGTTGATACTCTCAGTAACTTGATGTCAGGCCTAAATTAAACTTAGCTGTTGTCGGTCTGTGCGCTCTCTACATGTCGTTAGCACTTCTCAGAGACAGTTTGTGAGGGAAGAAGCTCCGCTCTGTAACACCACTGTACAACCACAAATCTTTCTTTAGTTCATACGGAGTGAGACATCGTCTTCCCCATCATATCACTTTGTCATATCAGTAGTTTACCTTAGTAGTGACCTTCAGTTTTAGTTCAGTATCAACATGGTGATTACTGTCATAATTATTAAATAAATGGAGAAAGAAATAATTTATAATAATTTGGCTTTTGCTAATTTTGCGTTTGCCCTCGCTGCCTAGAGGAAACACTGTTTAGTTTATAGGACAATGCCCATATTTAGTTTTATCTTCTCCCCGCCTTGCAGGATGAACCTGTGCACCACAGTGACAGAGAGTGATGTAGCCAGAGGCAAGAACGCTCTGAAGGCCAGCCTGGTTGGACAGCTCAATGGTACATAAAGTGTCTGTCTTGCATTTACACACACAAGCTTATTGGAATCACAAATTAACATACCTGTTTGTTGGTTAGGAACAACACCAATTTGTGATGACATCGGCAGACACATCCTGAACTACGGCCGGCGTATTCCTCTGGCCGAGTGGGACGCTCGGATCGATGTGAGTCGACACTTCTGACCTGGACTGGTGTACAGTTGAAGGAAGAAAATTATTTTGTGATACAGTGCCTTTTAAAATCTGGCTAAAATTGTGAGGTGTTTCAGTCTGTCTCCAGGATAAGAGTTCTGACTTCCTCCCCATCTCTCCTCTCAGGCCGTGAACCCCGGGATGGTTCGTGACGTCTGCTCCAAATATATTTACGATAAGTGTCCTGCTGTGGCAGCTGTCGGTGAGTTCTGCTGTGGTTTTAATCCTTTCACAGCGAAGCTAGAGGTCATACTGTAATGATTTTCTCTAAACTGTCTCTCCCGTCTCTCTTCCAGGCCCCGTTGAGCAGCTACCCGACTACAACAGAATTCGCAGTGCCATGTACTGGCTCAGGTTTTAAAATCCGTTGTGTTGCTCCAATTGTCCCATGTTTGCTATTCATCTTCCTCCTCAACTTTACCTTGCTCTCCTCCTGTCACCGCTGCGAGAGTGAACACTTGAGAATTGTCCACATGTTGGCAGGCAGCCATCCATCCTCTTTCCCCTCCCTGCCTCCCTCTCTTATCCCGCCCACTGATCACACTTAGTTAGCCATGAGGGGGGTAGTCAGCCTATACATGGTACATGTGATTTACCTCTTGATTTTACAGCACAGGTCCTCATCCCCTGGTACCAACTTGCAGAGGGGAGGGGAAAGAGGGCAGACTTCAATACAAAATATCTACAGGACACATCACAGTTGGTACTGAATACAGTCAGTTTGGAGCAAGAGTATATTTATAATTTCTGTAACATTTGTTTCTGTCCTCTATTGTACATAACAGAAGCTCTCATTCCGATGAAAATAAAATGCTGTAAACCATTGATCTGAACTCTGTTTTCTGTACAGGAGAATGCAGCGTAGTCATCAAGTACACAACACATCTCATGTTGAATTTAAACACATTTTTTTTAGCATTTAAGTGTCATTGTCAGCATTGTCTTGCTATTACATGATCATTTCCTTTTTTCAGTAGAATTAAACCATATTGAGAATTTAAATCTTCAACATGGTTAGGTTGACATCACTGCTCAGATGAGATGGTGAGATGCTCCCTGATAGGCCTATATTAAGTTTATTGTATACAGAACATACGTCATTAGGCTACATGAGAGATAAACCAGGACCTGCTGTGATATATATGTTGCATCTTGAGTCACAGAGATGACATCATCTCACATTCATACGTTATCCTGCGCCATGATGTTACTGTGACAATAATGCTACTGGTACGACTCAGGACATCTATTTGCTGCTGAATGACATTTGTGTGACCCATGTTTGTTTATCTGAGGGTAACTCAGACAGCTCATAATCCTGAGGGCCCCCGAGGGCCCAACTATCACAATCAGGCTGTACTTGTAATATTCAAATCATTAGTCAGATGAGGATAAATCCGTTGATGGGCTGGACTGGAGGTGACTCAGGAAACGAGGTAGGCTTTGTCTCGGTGAGTTTCCCTCCTGAGCCTGACAGCCTCTTCCTCCTTAGTTGCTCTCCAGAGGGCTTTCTCTATCATTGCTCCTCTGTGTAACCCCCAACACTCCCGTCTTCTGCTCCTCTGTGTTCTGTAAATACACAGATTGTGTACTCATACAATATGTTCCATTAGGTGGCAACAATGCACAGTGTCTGAAATGTCATACCTTTGCAAGCATTTCAAGTTGCAGTACAAGGAGAGGTATACACATGGCTGAGACGGCTGTCATACAAGCCTTAAAACTGAAACCAATTTTCAGTTTCATTCTGCTTAATTATTAAGAAACATGCCATATTTTTTAAAAATGCAGTTGTCTCTAACTGATGACACCACATTTTAGTGGCCAACTAAATGCACCCTGTACAATTTGATCACGGTCACAGTACTGTGGTATAATTTGGGCCTGCTCCTCCATATAGAACAGGTTTTTTGTGAGTTTCTGACGTAAACTGCTTGTTTTTGATCCTGAGGTTTTGTCTGTAAGCCGACAAGTTAATGGGATTTTTTTTTTTTTTTTAAAACAAGCTCTGTTAGTAAAACTACACAAAAAGCAAACTGCATGCACAGGAACAATGTTTGAGAGAGTGTGACGATCGTCTGGGCTGAAGATGAGAATCACTTTTTCTTTCACTTAGCTTGTTATTTGTTCAGTGACAGTTTCTTCTGTGTTTGAGATGAGATAGGCCAACAAATGCCTGGTGGTTACAGAAATGGGTGAGATTCAGGTGCAATCCCTGTGTTTTTGTGCCTGGTTAATGACAGATCTTTGTAACTGCCACTCACTTTCCTAACTGCACAATAAGTTGATTGTTATATTTGGCATTGTAATTCTGAAGTGTAGGGGGCTTAAGCACTTAAATCTGGTTCTACTTCTTTCCCATTCAGAAGAAAATCAATAAGACAGCATTAGAAATCACAAACACAATAGAACCCAAAAAGATAATCACAACAAGCTGTAATACCATGAAATCACTCATCTTCAGTGACAATGTTGTTTGTATTACCACTGTGTGTCTGTTTTTAACATGTCATGTTTCCCCTATGCTCACCCAGTCTGTATGAATGACTGACAACACATGAACTCAAAACACCATGACAGGAAAGTGAACATGTTAATCTGATGTATGTTGTTTTTGCAGCTTGCTGAAACTTAACTTATGAAAAGAGGAGGTGGGTTTTGGTTGTTCTTTGACAGCAGACTGAAGCAACTGTCCAATTAATTATAGGCAAACTATTGTGATCACCATCGTGTTATTTTTAGAAAGAGAAAGACGGCAGTGAGTGTGGAGGAAATGAGATGAAATGAGGGGAGGGCGACGGGCTCTAGAAATGTAAAAGATAAACAGAGAGTGGAGAGGGCAGTGTCACAACATAGACTGATGGGGGTGAAGACAAAGTCGTGGACGAGCAGGCAGAAGTCCAGTTGAACATCCGATTGCTGCCACACAGGTTGCTCCTCCAGTAGCTCAAGAAGAAGAAGAAGAAGAAGCTGGGAGACAGAAGATACAGTATCACAGGATATCTGACGGTCAAAGACAAGAGAGCATCACCAGAGTCCTGCATTAGACCACAGGAGGGAGAAGTGCCTTTTTGCCAAGTTAATAACATTTCACAGTGGTGACACTGAGTAAGTATGGATTAAGATTACGGCACTTGATAGTGCCAAGCACATAAATCAGAAAATATTGCATGATATCTTCAAAAGCTGGACAAAAATTGACGATTTATAGGACAAATGGCTAAAAAAAATTGTTAATTTATCATTTTCTGCAAGGCATTTAAAACTTGAAAAAAATGTTGACTGATTTTGTGTTTAAACATGCTTTTATTTCTACAATATACCAGCGACTGCACACTGGATACTTCATTTATCTATTATTAATGCACTGGTTATTTCTCCTGAAATGTTAGTTGATGTCTTGGTTTGGATATTGCAGGCGTTGGATGTTATTGTTCCACTCTTATATTATTCTACTGTTGTGTTGCATCCCACTGTGCACAAATCCCATCTTAAAACCTTCACTTGATTTTCACCACTGCCCTCATTTATGATATGAAATCAGTATGAATGACCATGTTTTGTTGGTTTCTTCAGTCACATTATTATAAAAAGGAAATTCTGGATGCCTGCCATCACTGAATAAACTTTTACAGATGTGTGTGTAATTTTGAGCCACTGGTTGATGTGTTGTTCTTCTCTCCCTGCAGACAGCTCTGACCATGAGACATGTGCGTGTGTGTTTCTGCCTGGCTCTGCTGTTGCCTTGGTGTGTCCAGAGTCAGAGGAGCACCCCTGCTCTTGCCAAACTCGATGAAGACACACAGAGGGACATGCTGGCTGTTGACATCCTAAACCGCAGTGGGGTGTTGAACTCATTGCTCCGGCCAGAGCATCACACGGTGCTCAGGCGAGCACGAGCCCCACGCCCAGCCTCCCAGGTGCCAAAGAGAGCCCAGCAGGGGTCCCGCTTCGCCCTGTCTCTCGATGTTCCCACCAGCATCCTCAGTGTCCTCATAGACCTGGCCAAGAACCAGGACATGAGGACCAAGGCTGCAGCGAACGCAGAACTAATGGCAAGAATAGGCAAGAGGAAATGAAAAGCCCCTGGGAGCAGTCAGGGGGCTTGATGGAGAAAATATCACCTCGTAGTGGAGTTAACACATTGTGGCACCGGCACCTGGTTAGAAACAATGTTAGTTCAGGTGCAAACAGTCATTGCGGTCTGTATCTTTCCTTTAGAGCTTAGGTCTGCTTTACTTTTATATTTGCATTACATAATTTATTATATTACCTCATTATACACAAACACTCCAAGGACGGACTCTTCAAATACTAATAACTAGAAGGAAGGATGTAAAACATAATCGAACAAAAGGACACTGCAAACAATGTCAGCTATGTAAGATGAAGCTGGTCTTTTGTCTCAAAGATTATTCAACCGTGGGTCAGAAAGTGTGATCAGGTTCTGAGATCTGTTTCTTGTGTTTGCATGTGAAATCTTGAATTCAAAGAAAAGGTTGTTCAATTAAATCCATTATGATAATAATATTTTTTTCTGAAGTCTAATTAATTTCACCCTGCACTGATATCACACACGCTTAGTATAATTACAAGCATCAGCAAGCCATAAAGCACAAATGAATGCGTCTGAGCCAAATGAGCCTGCGTCACACGCAGCGGGGTCTGGAGTGTGATAACAGGACAAAGACATGGGCAGGATATTGACCTCTGAAAGAAGAGCCGACCCTTTCTATAGACCTTTGTTCACTATTACTTGATAAATTTGGCAAACAAGTCGCAGCTATTTTAAGTCTGATGCATTATCTGCTCTGCATTAGACTAATATCTGTGGCATGATTCATCTGAGCTCCTGCAGTGAGCATGAAATGTGAAGCAACAGAGTGAAATAAACTGCTCATCTGATTTACATGAGTTTGTTCTGTTTTACACTGGTCGTGACCTTAACTTATTTCATGTATCACTTAAAGCTACTGTAGCTTTAACAACAGAGTCAATACTGTGCAAACAGAACAGAAAATGAATAAAATGAATAAAATGAGAAACACTTAAGCTCACAAACACAGAAGTTACCACTGTTATTGTGATTAGAATACAATACATATAAATCAGTAAGACCACCAATCCACTGCTGAGCGCCACAGAAATGATCTAACCCCAGAAAATATACAAATGACTCAGCAATTACTCAGCTATTAGCATTTGCCTGTTGCCCTAGCTGGCATCAAGGAGCACGATGTTTACACTGCCATAAGAATAATGTAACCATATTCTATTTGAGGGAGACTAAAAGGTTTTCTCAGGCTTCTGTTATCGTACAAGCAATTTATGTAATGCGTGTATTCCTCTGAGTCGCCACAGTCTTTATTTAGCCTTTTCAGTTTGGGTTGAAAGTCGTTTCACATATCGGCCTGGACAAGTGTATTTCTGCTACAGTAGTTGCTAAAGATACAGAAAATAAATGTGGACCAAAGATGTGTCCAGTGGCAGTGGCAGAAAGTAACTACGCACAAGTACTGTACAGTTTTGAGGTACTCTTACTTCACTTGAGTATTTCCATTTTAATGTGCTTTACATTTCAGAGGAAATTATTGTTCTTTTTGCTCAATATTTATTTGCCAAGTAAAATTAGTATTCTTAAACATAAAACCAGCTAATAAAATTTAAATGATCTCCACCTCAACCAGATTTATTATCAAAATACTGCTATCCCATTAATGCATCAGCAGTGGTAGAATAACGACTCAGATCCTTTACTTATGTCAAAGTAGCAGTACAGTTATTTAAAAAATACTTGAGTACAAGTAAGAGTCCTGCATTGAAAAAGTATTAGCAGCCAAATGATTCAACTCAGTTTCAAAAATATAGTACTTGTTCTGTGAAAAAATGCCGCCCTGTGAATGTATGTAACTATATTAAATTGGTAATAGTGTATAACCAGCATTTTTGTGCTGTAGCTGGTCGAACAGTTAGCTTTATTAGTCATCAATTGTACCTAGGTCTCCAACCTTGGGGTCAGACCCCTCCAAAAAAGATGAATCTGAGTGGTCCTGAGATGATCTATGGCGTAGAAACACAATTCTGACACATCTGCAAATTTTCCTCCAGTCTGTACTTGCTTTTGGCCCTCCAACAGTAATTCAGATCAAACCATCTGAAACATTTAAAGCAAAGATCTCTTTCTTGAACTATTAACTCATAAACATCTGAAACATGATAAGAGGCCCTAAGTCTGTTTTTAAGAGGCCATTAATCTTTAATTGTGAATTGTGTCTTATAATTATGTGTATGTATTAAAGTAGTCTGAAGTCTGAAATGTTGCATTAAAGTAAGGTGTACTATACCTGGACTTCAAAGTAAAACTAAGGTACTTGCTTGTACTTTCTAAGCACCTTTTACTGGAGTATTTTTACATTGTGTCATTGCTAAAGAATACTTCCACTTCTCTTCCACCACTGTCTAACGCATTGAAATGACAGCAAAGAGTGACAGTGGGCGTCTCAGGAGATATAGACTCCAGTTTAGGAATAAGGTCAGATGACAGTGAGAGTGAACACAGCATCTAACGCCAAACCCGGTGTTTCCTACCTGCTGGAGTCTCAATTGAAGCAGTTCGTCGCTTGTCCGCATGATGTCCTCATTGCCTCTTCTACAAACAGCCTGCAATCTACATGTCTTTAACTTCTATGGCTGTTGTTGTATTAGCAAACAGTTTGGCCAAAGACGGATGTAGTAAAATTATTCATCATGTCGACCTCAGCACTGGATTGACTGTTGCAAACGATCTAAAGCCGTTTTACACTCACATGTAGTACAGTGTGTCACAAGCGGGTCACAAGGTATACTCCCAAATCACACTGCCGTTGACCACTCACCGGAAATGACGATCGCAACAGGTGACCTCGACTGCTGCCCACCTGCCCTGCTGCCCACCGCTTCGCTAACTTCACTTCAAAATAAACGTTTTACCCTCCCGTGCGTGCCCCTATTGTGTGACGCAACACGGAAATTAACTCCTTCAACTGAAATCTGCGATTCCACAAGTTTGAAAATACGTTGGTGGTCCCGACCCTTCTGCTACGTAGCCAAGATGGCGACCGTTGGGGATCAATTTTTTGGGCTGTTTTGTGTGCACCTTCCGGGTACTTAGCCTACCTTTTGCTAAATTTATCAATGTGAACGCACTTATGCACTCAAAATAGCAAGTGTGAGTAAGTTAGTGAGTAAGCCAATTGAAACACAGCCAGGGAGAGAAAGAGTTAGCCAAAATGGCGCAAATCGTGGTGCTTAATTAGTATAATCCAGGTGTTGTTAATTAGGGCAGAGGCAGTGGCAGACTCGTGGACACTTAACAGCAGGAACATAAAGGGGAAAGGTAAGTTTTACTGTTTTACTGTTTCCCTGCTCCACCTTAACTTTTATCATATCAAGCACATCTCTCAGACACCACCGCAAATTTTGTTAAATTCAACATTTAGCTATGGTGGTATGATCTTTATTTATGGTTCAAGATAAAAATAAAAAAAATTAAACAAAACTACGATCTATCACAGAGTGTTAAAAAACAATATTAGGTTAGGGACTCAAACAACATAAAAAAACATATACATACATATGAAAAGTCTCACTTAAAATTGCATTAAAACACAACAGGTCCATAAATAAGAGCAGCTGTACAAGGCTGCATTAAAAGTACTCAGAGTCCATTTGGACTTGTTTAAGGTGGATATTGTACCAGAAAGTAATTTCTCTTTTTGGCCAGTGGTGCTTTGAAGCATCTGCCTGATGGGAGTAAGTGAAAGGAGTGGTGAAGGTGGGGTGAAGGGTCCTTCGTGATGGAGTCTGCCTTTGATTAAGGAGACTGTTTTCCTCTGTTTTCTGTATAAGGCCTACCCCTTAGTGGTTAGAAATCCCCCCCCCCCCCCCCCCCCCCCCAAAAAAAAAAAAAAAAAAAAAAAAACCCCCCCCCCCCCCTTCAGTCTACCTCTGTTCTTACCTCAAATCCAAGTTATCTGTTGGTATACTAATTTCTGGTTACGATCTTTATGGATTTTATTATCTTGACATCTATCTGAATGCTTGGCGTATGTTATCTTAGAAACCAAAGAAAACAACAAGTTGATTTCCTCACCAGGTTTCCTCTTTTGAGTTGGCAGTTATGTCATGTATTAACCTGAACACCTCTGATAATCCAACATTTTAATTTTGAGTCATCTTTTATGCTTAGACTTTTTCCTTCTCTTTTTTCAGAAAGCTTTTGTATGGCAATTTAGCAGTGTGACAAAAAACAAGAGTACAGGATTATGGCCTGTCCAGTAAGCAAACAATATACTTAATGTCAGAACTGTGTGTGTGTTCTGCAGATGTGAAAAGATTAATTTTCACCCCCATTGCCTCTGTTTCCTCTCTTAATGCCGCAGTCATACAGGACTCTGCTGGGTGTGAATGATGTGCTGCTCAGCTGTGTCTAAAGCTCACAGACAGTGTGAAATATAGCTACTGGCGATGGCATGTGAATTGTGTAAGAGAATAGCAGTGGAACTAGAATAGTTTGTATTCTCTAGCTTTTTGTGTAAATCAAAACTTATTGTGCTCTTGAGCAGGGTTGTGTTTTGCCTATTTCTATTGTTTCAACAGGTTTGTGAGATCACACCTTGTCACTTCTGTTTTTTTTTTCAGTGAGACAAACATTCAGTCATCTTTACTTTGACTTTACTCTGAGGCTCTGTGTTTTCCTACTTAAACAGCAGATTTAAAGTCGTACCTGGGTAAGATTACTGGCACATCATTTTCATATCAATCCCTGGGTTTGAACTGTTGTCACTGGTGTACACAGGAAATCTCAGACTACCTATAGATTTGGTTGTGTAACATGATGTGACAACACTGAGAGGGCTGGACACACCTTGCCTGCTTAATCCTACACTTGTAAGATAACATAGATAACATGGTGAACATTGAACGATGACCTAATGTGGGAAATTTCATTTAGCCTCATTTTGTCATATAGCCCTTATGGGGCTATATGTAGGTGAGTAGTTTACCCTTTTAAAATAATGGAAGTTTAAAAATGAGTACAGCAGCCAAATGCCTGTATTTTTGCATAATTACCACATTTACTCTCCATATTTAACTGTATTAATGGGATGAAATCCAACTAGATCATTGTCTGTTTCATCTGTTTCTTGTCTGTGTTTATTTCATTTTAGTTTGATGTCCACACTGTATGTGACATCTGATTTACTTGGTTGATTCACCCAAATTACAAAAAAACACATTCTCACTATTTAGCCATGTGGACAGAAATGTCTGCTGCCACCCCAATACAGCGAAGGCGAGTAGAATTTGGCTTGGAATTTTAATTTTAAGTCTTCCAATTACAATATACAGGCTAATCTTCATAATCCATAGAAAACACTGTCAGCAGTTCTTCCCTGTGTCTTCTGAAAAAAAAAAGGAAAAAAAAAAAAAAGTTTGCAGATATTGCAAAACCTGGGCCTGTTAAACCAAAACCATCTGTTTGGTCACATACCACAAGAGGGTAAGTGAGAAAATGCATTTCTGCTGTTTGGGTGAACTGACTCTTTAAGGTGCTCAGTGAATGTCACTGTGTTTCTGTACATAAACTGGAATCCAGGGCTGTCATGGGGAGGGTTAGTGGGAGTGTTCATGGAGAATTACTCAATAAAGCTTGGTGGTACGCAACTAGCTCAACAGTCATTAGTGTAAAGTTCAGTGACCAAGTGGTGCAAGAAACAGCAACAAGAGAATAGAGTGTGTTGTCACAGAGGTTTAGTTGTCCAAGCGCAGTTGGGAGAAGACGTCAGGAACTAAGGATTATATTCGCACACGGTCAGGACAACAGTTGTGTGTGTCACCTTTCTAAAAAGGATTATTTCTGTTGTAGATTTCCTTTGTCATCTTTATCAGGAATGTGTTCTGAAATGTGTGTAGTTTATAGAGGAAGAGGGATTTATTTTACAGATTAGCAAATTATGATTCATGTACATATGGAAATGTAGATACTAAATCAAATTTAGTTTTGGTCGTTTGCCTTAATTTAATAATGGAACGTAAAATGTATTAACTTTCAAGCTGCAATGTTCCCTCAAATCGACTACTTGTTCCTTCTTTTCTGTGAGGCCTGTTAGTAATATAACCCTGTGCTAGTGCTGATGTGTTGCCTTGCAGTTAGTTGCAGTCTAGTTGCTCAACTGTTCTACTTCCAATCACAGGTCCAGGTGCTCTCAGATGGATTATGCCATGAAGTCTCTCAGCCTTTTGACTCCGTCTTCCCTCTCCAAGTAAGAGCACTGCTTCATGAGCTGGATGTGATGGTCATCACTATCACCAGTTTATAGAGAGGTTTAACTTTTGAGATGTAGCTACAGATTGTTCTGTATGTTTCTTTTTCTCAGGTGTGTGACAGCCAGCGTGTCAGCCAGTGCTTCCATGACGCAGCAGCTCCTGTCGGGTCTAGCTCCTCAGCCAAAGCCCTTCAGAGTCACAAATGCTGACCGCAGTGTGAAGAAAGGCATCATGGCAGACGCGCTAGAAGACTTGATGAACAAGGTGAGGAGAGGGAAGAGCAGGGGATGTGAGGTGTAGGGTGGGGGAGGAGGAGGAGTTGTGACATAGTTGTGGGAGAAGATAATCGAGCATTGAGTCAGTTGCCATTCAGTTGAAGGAATGGTAAGATTAAAGACATAGTGATGAAGCAGGGAGACACCCTGGTGTGTTTATAGAGCACTAAAATTAACACAGACTGGCCTGTGACTCACTCACTGCTGTACCGTCTGTGATGCTCATACACATTTCAAGCTCATGCTGGGAAAAGTTCATAAGATTGATGTGTCAGTGGCTCTGTGTGATGTGAAGTTCTGCCTCTTGAGTAATGTGCATCTGGTCCCATGACGTGGCACATTATTCACCCAGCGATGCACTTGCTGTGCGTTTCTTTTCATCCCTGCTTCCTCAGGTCAGCGACTCGCTGAGCGTACCGTGTGTCAGTGCGTTGGTGCTGGATGAGGATGGCACAGGTGTGGACACAGAGGAGTTCTTCCAGACACTGGCTGATAACACCGTCCTCATGGTCCTGGAGAAAGGACAGAAGTGGACCCCACATCCAGTATGACTCTTTTCACATTAACCACTAGGTGACACTGTTGATCATTTGCTTCACTGCATTACACTGTGGGAACCGTAACATACTGATACTGTCTCCTTTTATTCAGCTTCTGTTATGCCAGTGTTTCTTTCATGTATTGACTGAACCGATAGAGAAGTGTCTGTGTCATTAATGAAGCAGCCATGAATAGGGACGCTACATGAATCTGGTCTGATTAATAATACATGAAATATTCAGTGAAATTTAATAATGAAAAATATTTCAGCATTCAAACTGAGTAGGGGAGTAATATGTGAGTTATTGTGCAAAGGCAAAACACAGGCAAACACCAGAGATTAGTTTCTTCCTTCATAATTTGTAGAGGAAAAATGAGAGGCTGGATTTGAATATTAATGAGACCCAGGGGTATCATCAAATTTGAATTGTATTCACCCAAAAGCAATTAATCTCCATAGAAATTGATGCATGTGATGATTTGCATCCCCTCCTTAATATTTACTCTGATGACCTGACATGGACCTCGTCTCATGGTCATTTGCTTTTCCCATCTTCATAATCATCTTTTTCATTTGTCGTCAGCAGGAGCTGCTTCAGTCTGTTACCCAAGTGTGTGCTGGTGGAGCTGTGTGCTGTCATTTGGCCCAGTTTGCTGGCACACCAACAAAATGTGTCTGTGTCCTTTTGACCTGACTTATGTTTCTCTTCCTGTCCCCTCGCAGAACAGCCCCTCGAGAGATCAGCTCAGTGACCACCGGCCGCTGCGCCGGACAGATGTGGCCAAGCTGACCTTTGACCTCTACAAGAACAACCCTAAAGATTTCATTGGCTGCCTGAACGTCAAAGCAACCCTGTACGGTGTTTATTCTGTGTCCTATGACCTGCGCTGTTACGCTGCCAAAAACATGTTGAAGTGAGTGCCTGCCAAATATATGAGATCTTCTGATATTTTTATGCTTTTGTGTTGAACTCTTATGTAACTGATTTGTCTCTTTTCTCAAAGCATCTCTCTGGTGACTTCACTGAAGTGCTATCTGGATTCTTAGTAACAGCTTAATCCAGTTAGAGATGAAATTTGATCCATTTTAATGATTCATAATTCATGAATTCAGCCACCCACCAACAATTCAGTTATTTTCTGGTCCATTTCCTACTGTGTGTCAGCCGCTTTAACAACATATCAACACCGCTTACAGCGTTCTGTGCACAGCCACTGACATGTAAAGCATGAAGTCATATTGTACCGTGTATACTTGTGTGGGTGGCAGAGTTAAAATGGTCAGATCACAGAAGAACAAAGGCTTGATTTTACTAGAGATTAATTTTGGGAGTTATGTCACTGCTGCTGAGATCTGCTGGTTTTCATCTTTGCCATAGAGCTTCAGTCAGAGAGGATTAAATTTTGCAGACTTGTCATATATGAGGCTTTTGCGCTCACACTGCGATGGAGGAGGTTTGTTTCTTAGATTTCAGTTTTATGAGATGCAGCTGATGTGTGAAATTACCATCTGAGGTTGTGAATATTTCCTGTCAGCAGTTTGCTAATCAGCTTGTGTGGTCTGTCATGCTTGTCTATATTGTTTTCTATGACAATTACTCAAAAAATTACATGTCATTGTTTTTAGTGATAATACTTTCATACATATGTTTGGTCAGCCATGGCTCAAGTGGTAGAGCACATCGACTGTTGGTCTCTGGGTTTATGGTTCGATCCCTCGGTCCTCCAAACCCAGGTTGGCATCAGGAAGGTCATCTGGTGTATAACCTATGAAAGCTCAAATTGGCGGGTGGTGATCTGCTGTGGTGACCCCTCATGGGAGCAGCTGAAAGACAGCAGCAATTCTCATACATATGTATCCTAAGTTACTCAAATGCTGTGTTTGTGTGTATCTGTGTAACCATCTGCACATATGGGAATTTGCTATTTATGACAACTCTCTTATACTTTCCCTGTCTCTCTGTGCTGTGCTTCCAGGGAGGCTCTGCGATGGACCATCTTCTCCATGCAGGCCACAGGCCACATCCTGCTGGGCTCCTCCTGCTACATCGAGCAGCTGCTGGAGGAGGAGGAGCGAGCAGAGAAGAGTCTGCTGCCACAGGAAAGCAGGATCAGGCAGCTGCAGAGTATGCTGCTGGGAAAGATCTGCTACTGATGACAGACTTGAACTGATGATGGTGGAGTGGACATATTGTCCATTCTTAGATTTAGCACACACATGAAACTACTTGATCATGTCACTGTTTCCTGTGCAGTTTGGAGACACCAGATACTGCAGCAGTCTGTTCTCACAGTCACTTTGTTGCTCTGTTACATTATTTTGCTGCATATGTATGTAGAAGCCAACACTACAAGTTGTTCCTCAGAAAGCACTTTTACTCACTATCTAACTTTTTCCTATGGAGATGAATAAATAAAACTAACACTTTTTTATTTTATTTTTCATTTCTGAAAATCAGTTTAAGTCAACTCACATTAAGTCCACAAGTACCATGTGCTTAAATGTGCAGTCTGAGCCCATTAAAGTGGCTTATGTGTGTGGTTCCTGGTCACAGTCAGTGTAATTGGCAACAGGTCCAGCTGTCTCTCCCACGCTTCTCTAATTGTCCCCTGGCCTGCACCGTCCTGTCAGCTGCAGAGAACCAGAGGAAGAGAAGGGGAGAGCGCGAGCAGCTGCAAGGGGCAGGGGGACGGAAGCGAACCATTATACTGAGAGAGGCTTCAGCTGGTGGCAGAAGTGCCACTTTTGCCATCATGTTAAGGAAGGTGGTGGCAAAAAGCCGGACAGTTTTTAACCAAATTGTCCGTCTGATAGATCCTGAAGAAGAAATGTTGAGGTGAAGATTCAGTAGGTCAATAGTTGGAGTATTACTGTGGCTCACGTCCTTCTCATCCACTCATTTCTTTGATTTTTGTCTGGTTTTTCTGTCTGCAGAAAATATGAGCCGAAAAAATAGGAACAGGGTGAGAGCTGATCATTTCTGATTCAGTCTGTGTTCACACATGAAACACAATAAGTACCCCACATGATACCAGCTGGTTTATTGTTTGCTAAAGTATTGAAAGGCATGTATGTAGTTTAAATGTAATGAGGTAATGAATCACGGTATAATTAACACATTTTTATTTTTGTATTGGTGTTGTGGTGTGTTAATCACATCACATGAATACATAGTTGCACACCCACATACATACACAACATACAAGTGAACACTGGTCATGTGCCATTTCTTTGCACTGAAATGAGTCATGAGGTTCATGCTGACTGTCATGCTTTAAGCTATATTTGTCGTAGCTCTCCGTATTCCTGCATGGCACTCAATTGTCTGCATTCAGGTTGGTTTCTATACTATGAGCTGGTTGCTAGTCTAATGAGCAGGTTTATTTGGCAACTGGTTTGATTTTTGTTTCCCTTCACAGACAGCATGCAGATGCTCCAACTGAAAATATCTAACCATGAACTGCTGTTGTCTTGGTTGACCTTGAGGTTTTAGGTCAGAATGATATCTTTACTGTATGTTATGTGGTCATTTGAAGGCACAACCTCTGATCCAAATGTAAACAAAGTAAAACTAAACACAAGATTGAAACAAGACAACAAAACAGTATTTCTTGATGATTATTGGTTTGTTTGAACATAGCAAGAAAACCAGCCTATGATGATGAACAGTTGAAAGTTTTTATTGTTGAAAGATTTTGCATTGCACTCCTGTATAATTGGCAAACTCACAATGGACAATACAAAAAGTTTCAAAATCAATACAGCAGAACCAGATATTGTCTTTCTTATTCCGTACAGTCTTCTTTTTTGTCAAAATATGGCAAACACAAGTGATGCTGACTTAAGTGACATCACTTGAGTGAATTTTACAGACTTCATACAGCTTCCTCTGGAGCCACAAAAGGCTTTATACAACATTTTCTAAGCGGCAACCTCTGGGGAAAAATGAAGCCAACACAGAAGTGTCAGTTCCTCGAACTGACATTTGAGTTCTTAAATGCCCAACTTTACAGCAGAAATAAACATGTTTACAGCCTGGTACAAAATGGTCTCTATAGCTGGTTTGCCCCTTCATGACAACTGTATGAGGTTGTTGTGATAAGGCTTAAACATGTATAATTAAGGGTGTGACTGCTTTGAGTGACAGGTGGGTGTCACATTCACTGTGTTTGTGGTGTTGGTGCCTTTTTTCATGCAAATACTTCAGACAAATACTGTGCGCTTAGTTGACTAACAGAACGTGAGGAAGTATGCTCCAGTTTTTGAGTTGAGGGAAATTATTTCATGTAAACGTTAGCAGTAACTAGCAGGTATCAGTGTCTGCGCTCAACATACATACGTGACTTGTTAGCTTACCTCATTAACTAGCTTATTCACCAGCAAATGAATTAGCCTTGGGTTAGCCTTCAGACAGGGCTCACATGTGCTAACTATGCTAATGGGAGACTCAGCTCCACACACGCCCTAGCTCTGCCCATATCTGGATTAGATGGGGTAGCAAGGTGCTGCCCAGATGGCGGCGGTAAAGCAGCCCACTCTGAGCTTCAAAACCTTTCTTCAGAAACCTGTGGGAGACATCAGAGGTTACGCCTATCTTTAATTACTATGTTTTTCACATATGCTACGCCCCCCCACCCCAACATCTGTAGCCAGACTTTGATATGTGAAATTAATGGAGCTCCCCATCAAGTTAAACCCACCATTTAATAATGTTAATATACAGCACATTTGCATATGACAGACTTAAGCTTTAAAGTTCTAGCTCAAAGACAAATACCACCAAGACACAAGGGACAAGTATGAAGATATAAATCTGGTTTGAACTGAATGACCTTGATAGTATAATCTGGCACCTCCCTCCTCCTCCTCCTTCAGTCAGCTGAAGTCATCCTGTCAGCAGGGTCTTATGTGGATCCAACAGGAGCTTGAGCTCTTGCTGCGGACAGTGCAGCCGTCTTTCCGTCCCACCGAGCTGTGCTGTTGTCAGTGGCCCCTGGCGGAGCTGCTGCTAAGCATGTGCTTGGCTGCTCCACAGGGCAGGAGGAACGCTTCCCATCAACACGCTCACAGGTTGCAGGCATAGATCGCTGAGAGCACGGCTCCTACACAAGAGGTAAGAGTGCAGTTTATTTAAAGGATCCATGTGTTTTGTTTTAATCCCTAATAACTCACTTTCTCGTGCAGCCGTTTGTCTGATAAAGACATTTTAGCGTAAAATGCGCATCGCTTGGCACGCAGGTAGTTCCGCCAATCCAGTCCAGCAATAACTTCAATTGCCAATTAAAGAAGACAGTTCTTTCTTTTTGGCATGATAGGAACGTGTAGTTAAATATTCACATTATGACATCTGCTCTATATTTGAAAATGCTCTTCGTTTAACTTTTACGCAGTGTAAACAGGCAACAATGCAAATTTATAACCTGTCGTGTGGATATTCATCTTTTTAACTGGAAACATATTGTTTTGATAATACATTATATGTCCAACTTTCAGTCCGTGGATGTGTACTTGCACTCCTAATGTGCAGCGCATAGCGCACCGCCCTGTGGTGTTTGGCACACGGAGCTCCACGAAATATCGATTTAGCAGAGGAATCAGGGTTTTATTAGAAACCTCGGGCTGTATGTGGGAGTAGGTGCTTGACACAGTTACGGGCTCTGAGGCTGTGTATTTCTCCCACGCTCCTGAGGGAGTCCTCACTGCAGTCCGCTGGAAACATCTCACCATGCATACTGTACATCAAAGTGTGGTTGTCTGCTTAGATGGTGTATGCGTTTGCCATGTTTTGCATTTGTGTTTTGTTGTGTGTGCCAACAGCCAAGGGGACAAACATGCCTTAAAATATCTTTCAAATGCCATATACCTCTCATAATCTACTCTCACTGCCTGTCAGTGTCGATTTATTGCTGAATTATGGCTCTATCTCCCCTTCCTTTACAGTTTCAGGGAGAGATCACCAAAATGCACAAAATAAACTCCTTTGCATTAATTTAAGGGCAAATGAGGAGCATAGCCAACATTTAGGGCATACATTGATCTGCTCATGGTCCAATTCAGTTTTATCCCTTTAAATTACGACATTTGTGCACATCTCACCAAATATTTTAAGGTATATACTTGAAGGATTTAGTTTACTGCTAGTAAACTAAAATCTTTCTCCAAAATGTTAGCTGATCGACAATTTATCTACAAAAATATTTGATAATTACCCAAAGACTTTTTAAGTTTTATACAAAATGCCAAGAAAGATCTGGCTCCAGCTTTGCAAACGTGAATGGTTTTCTTACTCTTCTATGACGGCGAGTTGAATATCTGTGTCCAAACAATTTACAGTATATGATGAACATTTTTCACTATTTTCTGACACTTTTTAGACCAAATGATAAATTGAGACATAATCAGCATAATAAAAATTATCCTTAGTTGCAGTTTGCTCCTAATATTTAAAGTCTTATGCAGGGGTTGTGTTCTGTAAACCATGTGCGGTTAGACAGTTTCCATCAGAGTTTTGTCACATGGGACACACATCTCAGCACTGCAGTGTGCCCTAACAGAATCGCATAAATCAGGTTTATACTCACACTACCCACATGCTGCGTCGTGCAGTTTCTATTTCAGCTGTTCATCACAAGCAACAGTTTGGTACTGAACAAAACAACCAAAAAGAGGGATGAACAAAGACTGTGAAAGTGAAACTAAACACAATAAAACACAGCAGGTGAGATGAGGAGTAAAGGGGGCTGGGGTTAGTTGCAAGGAGATGGGGGAGTCGCAGTATTGTGGAGGTGGAGGAAAGCAAAGACAAGAAGGAAGACGAGTTGATAAAAGCATTTGAGTCCGAGCTCTATCTCTACCCCGCTGTCCCCACGTTCTGCTGGGGACGGCTTTGATTGTGAACATGAAGAAAGGGAAACCAAATCCCGCTAGACACATGAAGTCAGGAAGCCTGTGTGTGTGTGTGTGTGTGTGTGTGTGTGTGTGTGTGTGTGTGTGTGTGTGTGTGTGTGTTTGTGTGTGTGTGTGAATACATCATCATCATCACCTCTCTGTCTTGCTGGTGCCAGCTCACACACAAATGGATTAATTGTCTACTAATTGCCTCCTTCTGCAGTTAAGTAACCTCATCATTTTTCACCATGTGGCTTCCTGTTCAGCATCTGTCATCTCATCTATCAGCACCTATCAGCACCCCCCCCCCCCCTCTCCCTTCACTCGTCTTTTCTTCTTTCTGCGTCTTCCCTGAGCTTAGTTTTTCAATGGCTGGCTATTTCAGGTCCATATTTCTGCTGAGCGATAAATAATTCAGGTAACAGGACAACACAAAGAGAGCCTGGATACTTTGCCCATCTACCATCTGTCTGAATAATGGATTTATTTCCCAATACCAAATGTTTATGGTCACTGACTAAACTGGCAAAATGTTAACTCACTCACTGTGTGTATAAGTTGTCCCTCAGATTTGCCTACAGTCGTCATACAAAGATAGACATAGATACATTAAAGATGAATCTCCTGAAGAAGTTCTTGAAGAAGTGCTCAATTTTACAAAAGCACTCTCTGTATTTCTCCATATTTCAGGCTGTCCACTGCTCCTCAGCTCAATTATGATGAAGTGGACTTAAATATTTATAAAATGATAATCGGATTTCTGCGTAGAAAGTATGGATGCAGCTTTAACAACAGCCATAAAGGTTGCAAAAACCCTGGACAGGATGAACCAGTCAGCAAACTCTGTGAGCCTGCTCGTGCCCTCATTGTGTTAACGCAGCAGTGAGGCACGCATGATGTATAAATATACTGTACCTGTTGTTTTATCTAAAACTGGCATCTCAGCAGAGGTTAAGACAACAAAATAAATACACCTACAATCTAATGCAAGCCTACACAACAGCCCTACATAAGTAAGTAAGCTGTTGTTGAGGCTATAAAGGCTAACAAAGCAACAACACAACCAACCAACACAACCAACTTTGACCTTCTGTGAAGTTACTATGGAGTTAAATCTTCTCTCTAACAAACAATTCAATATAAAATAAAATATTCAATACAAAAATAATTATATGAACATTATATGCTTCAGGTATTTGCTTTGGGCTGTGGCTCTGACTCACATTGCACAGGTATTCATGCAGCTGTATCTGACTGATTGGGATCGACTTAATTTTCTCCAGTTGGTTCATTTCATAATACAAAACCTCGTATCAAACTGTGTGAGTCATAAACCTAAAAGAATAGTTTGATTCAAGTAAGTAGTGAAGTAGTACTGAATAAGCAGTGTGATACTGTATATACCAGTAGGGCCGCACAGTTGGTCAGATGCAATCGTGTTTCAAGATTTTTGTTTTCATAACAAATGACCCTAGAAAACATATTTGCCCGTACACAGCCATTTATTTACATTTATCATGTCCACTGCACTTGGCAACGCTCGACATGATGATACTGATCTTGACAATGGTAAACATAAGTGTAGTAGTTGTCCTGACATTTGAAGGTCAGAGTCATGCCCCGCCTGAACAGGTTTAGTGCACTAAAGCGTTAGTGTGTTCAGAGTCAGCTGGAAGCCAGTTTCAATTGGGAATTCTGTATCTGACCTGTATTTATTTTACATTCAATCTACTGGAAAAGGAATAATCCCGTACATTTACCACCCTGTAAGATATTCCACTGCTGCAGACTTTCATCCTCTCAGTATTCACCTACAGCTACAAGACCACTTAGACTCAGCACGTGTCCTGTGCACATCTAAATGTGTGTGTGCATGCACGTGCATGTGCTTGTGCATGAGTGTACTAATATATATGTGTGTGTCTTGGTCTCCCAGGCCCGCTGTGCTGAGGATGAGCAGTGGTCTGCAAGTGTTTTGCTCTGACATGACATTTTGTCTCCATCATGGCGTGGTGACTGGAGAGAGCGCTCAAATAACAGCTTGATGTCTCAATGGGGAGTCTATTTACGCCCGTGCACGCACACTCGCACACACACACACACACACACACACACATGCTGGTGGGTGTTCATATATAGGGGGTTCTGTGTTCTTATAGCTTCAGCCTTTCTGTTTTGTCGTTACTCACCCCCTCACACTACAGACTCTCTGGCTTGAACGCTATTGTTTCTATTCTTGTCCCCTGCTTTGTCTAAAGTAATGTCTTGTGAGAATCAGCGCTCTGCCAAGACTGTGGTGGCATTGTCTTGACAAGTGATTGAAGCTGCCTTTTTGGCACAAAAGGGGGAACGACCAGACTCCTGAAGGCCAGAAGAAAGATGTCTGTTTTTTAATAGCTCTCCTATCGCATTGATTGAAGAGGCCACCTGAAAATATCTGTAATGGGATTATAATCTCATTACACATACTGTTCCTTAGAATGTGATCCTCAAATGCCCATCCTGATCATTCACTTTCTTCTGACCTGCCACCACAGTGTCATCTGACTATCAACAACAGAAACGTCATACTTTCCCCGCAAAGCTCCTTATGACAGCCTGATTAGATTTTCAGGTAAAATGCTGCATAACTTTGCATCTTAATGAAGAATAACTGATTTTCTCCAAATTGCTCTGATGCTTTAAGACATGGATTCATAGCAATCATGTGTTTGGTGAAGAGAAATATGTGGATTAGTTCTGTTTCTAGCAGCGTGGCTCCAGGGATATCGGTCCCTGATGGTGGAGATCACCTGACTTAGGGAACGTTAGCATGCAGACTCATTAAACCAAGATTCTGAACATGGTAAACATTATATCTGCTCGGTAGCGTTGTCATTGTGCGCACGTTAGCGTTTCTGACTTCAGCATTTAGCTTAAAGTGACATTGTGGCTGTAGAGTAAGCACAGCCTCACAGAGCATAGAACACATTATAGAAGTGACTTATTTACATTACTGCTTAGGTTTCCACTGGGAGCGAAAGATGAACATATCCAACACATGTTGCTACCAGGCTGATTTAATCATAAACTTTTTGCAGTGCAGTTGATAAAAATCTAATTTTCTACATTAAAATATATTCCACATTACTATTCATGTACTTTTCCTCTGCATTCCAGACTTCTCGCTTTATATCATTTTGACAACCTGTTACATCAGCTTGTCTCACAGGAATAGCTAGATAATCTTTACTGCCATTCATCTTTTTAATCTTGGTGCTGCTGCTTCAGGGAGCAGAGTGTCGCTGTTCAATTATACATGCTATACAGTCTCTTGTCACACACTTCCTACACCGAAGGAGACGCGTTTCTAGAGCATCACTTAGATCCATATGGAAAAAGGTGGCTCTGGATATGGTGTATCACCTCCCTGCTGAACCCTTGATGCACCGTTAAAGTAAAAATGTGTCTATTATATTATCCAGCCAGTTTGTGTTCATTGTTTTGTGTAGTCATTACAAATTTTATTACACCTTTCCTAAACCTGCATTGATTTCTTACAGTGACTTTCTATAACCCCCAAGAAACAGGCCTCAATTGTTGCATTCAAGTCTGACTATTTAGGTGGAGAAACCAATAGTGATCAGAAAAATCACAGCAAAAATAAAAAGAGATTTTTCAATCAGACTGAAAGAATATCCCATTTGAAACTGACAGCAAAACCTGATGTCTAATATTTAGACTCTAAATTGTTGAAAAGTTTTAACTTTTGATTAGATTATCATGGAAAACGTTGTTTTGCTGGCTTAAGGGGATCACAAAGCAACAAGACAAGCATTCATAAACAGTTCACATAAAAAATAGCTTTTTACACATTGTAAATATTTGCATATAAATAGAGCCAAAATGAGCTCAAACAAAAGACAGAAACACTCATCCCATCTGAATCTAAAGCAAAGGATTAGGGATCAGGACCCAGATGTTATGTCAAGTGCTGTGCAGAATAAAATTAAGGTTTACATATTGAATATCTGGGAATTTTCACATTTTTCACTGAAAATATCAGTCATCAACTATAGCCAGACAAGACCAGGAGAAAGATAAGTTTATTATCAAACAATAGAATATGCTGAGAAGTGAAAAGTACATTACATATACTGTAGCTTTTTTATATATATAAAAAAATAACGTTCAGTATCCATCCAGTTTAATACCTGCTATAAAACCATGACTTGTCTTTCTACAGTTCTGTTTTCATGCGGATGCTGGCAGGTTGATTTTGTCACTTTTGGACAGGTCAGGCTGGATGTTTCCCCCTGATCCCAGACTATAGTGCATTTCCCAAAGTGTCAAACTATTCCTGTAACTATTCCCCAGGCTTAACATCTTCAGAAAACTCTCACACTTTTTGGTTCTTGACATCATCACGAGATATTCAGATGAAATGTGTTATCACTCTCACATTCAACCTCATTATATTGTATATTCAGAGGTTTAAAGGGACAAGGTGTTGATGGGCTAGTACAACCACTTATACTAAAAGCATCACCTTGATGTGACCTTTTCCTGCTCCTCAGTATGTCAGGATCCAAGTGAGATTATTGCCTTCTGTTAAGATAGAAAAAGATCACACGTACTCACTCACACACACACGCACACACACACACACACACACACACACACACACACACACACACACACACAGTCACTCTCTGGTGAGCGTCTCCCACTTGTAGGTGACTTAATTAGGAAACCATCTTAAGAAATGCGCCCTGTTTCATGCTCTGAACATCACCTTACGAGACCTAACCTAAATGGAATCATTCAGATTCAAGACAGATAAAATTTCCAATAACCATTTTGTGGATAAAGAACAGTGTGGAACAGCGCAGTGCTCACCAGGGTTAGAAAAGGCCACCCGTGGGTCAACACAGGGTCGTATTGATTGATTTTTTACACTTCATGTAGAAAACCAGAGTTAAAGATTAGTTCCAAGGAGAAAGCTTACCCCCAAGAGAAAGCCCTGTATGAAAATCACTCCAAAACCATAACTCCCTAAAAAAATAGAGCATATAAATTAAGCACAGCTTAATCAGATTGCTACAATCAGATTGCTTTTCTGCTGCGATTTCAAGATTGGCAATATCTGTCCACCTTTCCTGTGCTAAACGTCTAACCTGTGCAGCCATCATGCAGCTTTTCACTCAGGCAATCATGAGTGTAGTCTTTTGGGACTGAAGTGGTCTGTTGGGAACTGGAGGCAACCAGGAAACCAGCAGCAGTTAGGGAAAGGCTGATGTAAGATGTTAGAGTGGAAAAAAAGCTGCCACCTCTGCTCCCTGGGACATCTTGTTTACCAGTACAGCTGGCTCGCCCTTCTTCTCTACTTCCTTCCCTCACTCTGCCATTTTCTGTAATCTGTCTCAGCTCTCCAGCAGGCGCTTCAGATGTCCTACTTACAGGTGATGCATACCTGCTTCTAAACAAGAATCAACTGCTTCTCTAAAAATCTACATTTCCATTTCTCTCCAGCTTCCAATCCAACCTTCCTCTGTCCCCTTATCCTGCTCTTTCCCAATCCCAGCCTCTGGTGGCAATCAGATAGGTCTACTCACGCTCGGACCAGCTGGAAACGTTCAACATGAATCGAGCACAGTGCTCATGTACACCATCAATTCTTCACTTGTTGTTTTCTCTGACCCTGTTTTTTTCACTCTACTTTCCCAGTGTCCCTCCTTTCATTTCCCCTTACATCCCAAGAGACATTTCTCTCCTTAGAGTTTTAAACTAAACCACAAATCTGTTTGTGCTAACTGCTTTCTCGCTAGCTTAGACAGTGTCGTAGAAACTTTCACCTTGTTTCCATGAAGTTCCTCATATTACTGAAAATAGTTTGCGAGTGATATTGTTGTTAGGGGACTTCCATTTCTTCCCACATTCTGCTGTTTACAAGGCCCAGGGAGAACAGGAACACATAAAAAAGCAACAAGACAAGTAGTCGTATTTTTATATGGATTACTGGGGGCAATATATCAGTAACAGAAGGTTTTATCATTGCATTGTTGACATTTTGACTCACAATTCACCAGACCAACAAGAGCGCCCCAGTCTGTTTACTTTTCTGTATCCTTTATCTTTTCTCCATGGGACTGTAACGTGTCGTAAGCTCTCTGTGTTGTAACCTGGAGGTATTTTAACTCTGCTACACTACTGTCTAACTGTCACTAGCATGGTTGTCACCAAAGAGCTCAGTATCACACACTTCGATACTACAGCACCTGTGCCCTCATTAATCTAGGCCCTTAAAGTGTGGTTGCCGTGGAAACAGAAGCAGGGAGAAAATGAGCCCATCACTCAACCGAATGTCTCGTAGCTAGAATGGAGTTGTACAGAGGTTCATAGTTGAGAGTTCATTAGTTGCGTTGTTGTTTATTTCCCGCACTCTTGACTCGTAAGTTCACCATCAAGTGTTTTAAACACCTGAAGATGAAGATTTCCACCTCTTGATGAATTTAGGGGGAAAGGAAGCTGTGAATTTAATCATTCAGTTGATTTGCCGCAAGGGGCAATCAGTTGGCGCCCTCTAATCAATGACAAGCGACTGTGTTTTACACACTGCCTTTAATCATGTGGTTGTCAGTGCAACAGGAAGATACTGTCTGTGTGCATAACAGTACCAACAAGCTGTGACATACAGCTGGAACAAAAAAACACAATAAAAGTCATCAGTGACTGGTGAACTGTAGCACTGAATAACAGCAGCTAATCATCATCATCATCATCATCATCATCATCTATCAATTCCACTCTGAGCTTTTACTACACAGATTAACAACTGGACCAAAACTAAATTTAACTCACTGTTTTCTGATGCTGTTAAAGGTGTGTTTACATCAGTATTTGTTTTAAACACAACAGGAGAACAGACCCCTAAAGTGAAGAAACACAGAAAATGTTCTTCAAGAGTTTATGTGAATGAACCTGTATGAATTTCTATTTAGAAAATGACCTGCCATGCCTACCAGCAGATAGATAAACTGTTATCCCTGAAATTTGCATCAGGATTGATGTTCACTTTTTGTTTATTCTTTAGCTATTTCTTGACGTCTTTCCTCAGTATATTTTAGTGAATTAACTCTTCAGATGTGACACACATACTGAAGGGAAAGAACTGAAGTAGTCGTCAGTTTGGCTGAAACCTTCCAACACTTATATGCTCCTTCGCCAGTAAAGGTATTTTAAATAAATCATGATCTCTGCTCCAGCTCGCAGAGCAGAGATCATGACCAGTTTTGTGTAAGTTGCTGAATGTATTGTTTTTTTTTAATGATCCACTGAGAGGGCAATTGATTACCTGTGGGTCTGATTACTTAGCTTCATTCAATTTGCCCATTCCCCTGGGCCCCAGTACACTTTAGGGATATTGTGGCGGACTGCAGTTCTGACAGCATGTGTGTAGGTCTCAGGTAATCAGAGATACTGATAGGAGACAGACTGAAGGCTGGTTTGATGCATAATGCAGTATTTGTCCAATGTTCAGATGCTGGGGTTGATATATATGCATATGTGATAGATAGATAGATAGATAGATAGATAGATAGATAGATAGATAGATAGATAGATAGATAGATAGATAGGCAAAAATAGGTTATGATCTCTGCCTTACAGATGTCTGACCGCCATGAGAGAGAATAATGTGTTTTGTTTCTTTCCTCCACGGTTCATTTCTCATCTGTCTGCATTGTGTTCCCGTCTCCCCAGCGCTGTCATCAAGCTGTTATTCATATCTGCATCGTGGAGGCTCAGCCTAGTGCATCATGGGAGCTCATCAACGGTGTGACAGATACAATATGTGAGGACTGAGAGGTCGTCATGGAGACTGACAGCTACACCTCAAGCCCAGCCACAACTGACTGGGTTGGGACAGTGGCGGGCCTGGAGGGGATGGTCCCTCAGGAGCAGGGAGGAGGGGGCTCGTCCAGCAGCCCCGCGTCCTGGTACGTGCCGTACTCACTGGGCTTCCAGGTGTCGCTCACAGCCTTCCTCATGCTGGAGCTGGTGTTGGGTTTCAGCAGCAACCTGACAGTGCTAGTGCTCTACTGCTCTCAATCCAATTTAGTGGACTCAGTGAGCAATATGGTGACTGTCAATCTGCACGTGCTGGATGTGGTGGTGTGTGTGCTGTGTCTGCCCCTCACTCTGGTGGTAGTGCTGCTGCCTCCAGGACCAAACCTGGCCCTGCTCTGCTGCTTCCATGAAGCCTGTGTCACCTTCGCGAGCATCGCCACAGCCATCAACATCCTGGTTATCAGCTTGGACCGATATGACATTTCAGTGCGGCCAGCCAACAGGCTGCTCACGACACGCAGAGCGGCGCTGCTCCTGGTTGCTGTCTGGGTCACCTCAGTAGCTGTGTTTTTTATCCCATTCTTGGAGGAGCAGTGGTCCAGTGGAGAGGCATCAGAGGAGAAAGGGCAAGTGTCTCCCTTGTCTTTGTCCTCATATGGCATCAGTGCCACAGTGGTGCCAGCATGGCGTAACCGGACACTGCTGTGTGTTGGTGGGCAGGGCTATCACACAAGGTTGGGTATGTACTATCATCTTATCCTGCAGATACCCATCTTCTTCACCACTGTGGCAGTCATGCTGTTCACCTACTCCAGAATACTGAGGGCTTTAAACATCCGCATTGGCTCCCACATGAAGAAGAATCAGCGATTCAGAGGCCCCTCCTGCAGCGGGCACAACAAGAGACAGAAAAAGAAGAAAGCAGGGCCCAGAATGATCGATGGTGGGGAGGTAGGAGGGGAGCAGTGCACCACAGATGGTACCAAGCAGCGCAGCCACCCACCCCTCATTCCATCCCCTTCCCCTACCCCCACAGCTACCTCCCCCCCTGCCTTGTCCTCATCTGCCCCGCTGGTCATCTCTGACATGGGTGCGGCCACCCCCATGCCAGCCACCATGGGTGTTCAGGCCTCCGTGTCAGCCATCATTGCCTTGCGGAGGGCGGTGCGGCGACACAGGGATAGGCGAGAGCGCCAGAGGCGAGTGTTCAGGATGTCCCTCATCATCATTACCACATTCCTGGGTTGTTGGGCTCCCCTCTCTGTGACCAACGTGCTAATCCTTGGCATTGGCCCCAGTGATGCCCTGATCAGCCTGCGCCTCTGGTTCCTAGCCCTAGCTTATGGCACCACTGTCTCCCACCCTCTGCTCTATGCTTTCACCCGACAGAAACTGCGCAGGGCCCTACGTGCCAAGGTTAAAAAGAGGGTGGTGTCCCTGCTCCAAGTAGACCCTTCACCAGGGGGCACTGTCATACACAACTCCTGGGTGGAAAACAGAAAAACCAGCCGGCAGGTGCGGCTGGAAGCAAGCGAAGGTACTGACCGTTGCCTGGCAGAGGCCCTGTGAGACTGACATTACTTACTGCTGTAAGTTGTTTCATTAGGAAACTCGCTGGTGTGTGAAGTCACTGTAAGAAATGTGAAAAACACATTTCCACCTCTGGGAGATGTTTTAATGTAACCACCAGCAGCAAGCCCATGCTAAACACAGCTTACATTCACCTCAGGCAGCAATGGAAGCAGTTATGCTGTCATCACTGTATTGCAAACAGCCTTTGCAGCTGAATAAGATCCTACAACAACAAACACACAAGTGTATATAATTTGCACTCTGTTAAATACTGAAGTCTGTTTACATACGGAGTTGTATGATAGAGCATTCTCACAGTGGTGCTGACAGAACTGCTCCAAAGAATGTGTTCAGCCAGCAGATGATCTGATCTGCCTCCCGCTCAAATGCTCCAAGGCAGCTTTAAAAATGTTGATACACTTCAAAAACGTCAATACTCAAAAAATTCTTTGAATGTGTTTAATATTGTCTCTGCCTTAATTTTGCTGTGAAAGTTTTGCTAGATGGTATCTTGTGTAGTCTGAACAGAACGGGGAACATGCACACAAGCAAGACAGTGACTGACTGCCACGAGAAGACGAGACGTTAATGTGTCAGAGTTCAGGAGGGTCAGTCTACAGAAAGCAGATGAGGCACACGTCCAAGGACAATTAAAGTGTGAAATATTAAATGCAGTTTTGCTTTAGCTTTAGTTATTATATATTCAAATGTTACAGTGTTTAAATAAAATCTCTCAAAGCTCCTTGACATAAATGCAACTTTTTTGCACCCCAGTTTATATCAAACGGTGTAATATCTTGTTGGTGTTTTGCATATACAGCAGGGGGAAGGTAAGCACATCATTCAAAGGAACAGTTTGACATTTTGGAAAATATGCTCATTTGCTTTCTTACAGAGAGTTACATGTTCAGATTGATACCACTCTTATGTCTATATGGTAAATGTGGAGCTGCAGCAGCAGCAGCTGGTTAGCTTAACTTAGCACAACTAGAAACAGGGAAACCACTGGCTTGGCTCTGTCCAAAAAGCCCAATAATTTTTACTTAACTTATTTTGTACAGACGAAAGAAACTAGAGAGAGTGTGTTAATTAGTGAGCTTTAGAAGTGTTGGTAAGTGGATTTTGTTACCTTCTGACAGAGCCAGGCTAGCTGTTTCTGCCTGTTTTCAGTCATTATGCTAAGCTAAGCTAACCAGCTGCTGGCTGTAGCTTCATATTTACCTTACAGACATGGGAGAGATATCAATCTCTTTCTCTGACTCTTAAGTACTATGACTTTGAACATTAAAGAAGACGTTTATCTTATGATTTATCAGGTGTTAAAAGAATTATGGGAAGTCTTCTGGCTGAAGTAGCTAGTTGGGATGACACAATAACAGGAATACCTTTAATATAATGCAGTCCAATATATTACCAAAAACTACAATCTCAAAATTAACTGTCACATTTAGTCAACGCCTCTCTGACACATTCTCAATAAAAGCTGAATACTCAAAGGTTCAATAGTATTTATTGCCAGTCTATTGTTTGGGATTGCACTATATTTAAGGTGTCACTGTGGCTCAGTTTTGACATGTTAAAAGCATGTGAAATATTTTTTGAAATAATATTCATGTATATGATGTGTAAATATTGATCAGATTTGAATGTACTATATGTGAAGTCTACAGTACAAGTCACTTGGTCTGTATGTGATTATAGACTGACTTTTCTAGATTAGAGGGGTGTTTCAGCTGCAGCTGGTTCGTCTCTGGCAGCACCCAGACATCTGGTCCCATGGGTCGACTCAACCTTAGTGTCCAGTCAACACTAGAAAGTAACTGTCACTAAAACGGAGCACTGACAGGTTGGTGAGATTATTAATAGGACTAATGTTTTCTCTGTTGACTTTGTTGTACCTGCTTGTGTGTTCACTGCTCTAATGCTGTTCTCACACTGAGACTCATTTCAGAGGCCATGTGATTTCTTTCACACACACACACACACACACACACACACACTTAACGCTTTCCTGAATGTAAACACATGAAAATACATATATATATATATTTTACTGTATGTACACCAAGAATATGCTATCTTTATAAGTTTTCTCCATGGTGTTGTTTTTATGTGAATGTATCACCATGCAAAGTTGAATCATATCAATAAATATGAAATATCAAGGTCTAAACTTTCTCCTTGTACTCTTTGATCGTGACCATAGGAATCATATATGCTGTTTGCAATGAGGTTTGAACATATGGCACGGTCACTGTACTAAAAATAAAAAAATATAGAAAGCACTACAAAAAACACAGGGTCAGGGGTTTCCCTGGGTTTATCTGGCTAAAAAGCCTGGTAAACCCTGGCTTTGGGTGAAGCTGGAAAAACTGCATTTTTTCTCATAAAGAGTCTCACTTTTAGAGGAAACCTGCTGTGATGGGAACAGCAGGAGGACAATGTACAGCTCTGTCCATATGTCTCAGATGGTCATTCCTTTAGTAACTGAAGGAGCATCCACTGATATAGCATACTGCTGAACTAAAGAACACCACATCTTCCTGCACACAACCATATATTGTTGTAATAAATAAAAGGAGTGTCTGCACCTTGGTGTAAATAGCCATATTGGCTACCCAAATAACATTGTTGGCTACAGACACCTGGGTGCAAATAGCATCTGCCTGAAAAATCACTATTGCAATTGTCTGTGCTCTGTGCTGAACAGAGTGCTTTTTGCAGGATATAGCCTACTGTTCATGTGCATGTACTCACTTAAAACAATCAGAGCGTGGCCAATAATATAGTGAGTAGGTGGTGCTATTGGTATGTGTTAATTTTAGCTTTTTTTTGTCACTGTTGGTATGGTAAAATCTAACTTAACTGTTGAACTGGCTATATGCTTTCTGATGAGCCATGTTTTGCTGTTTCAGTGGGTGCATCCATGTTTTAATATGGGTGCCCTCAGTAGGCAGGCACTGATCCCATACCTGGCAGTGTCCATGTCATGCTCCTCCCAGTGAGTTACTGTACACACTAGTTCAAAAGCTGCCCGCATGCTGTTTGAAAACTTTGCGTGGGATTTGTGTTGCGTGGGCGGGATGCGATCCAGACCTCTGCAGTATAGGAAAAAGAAGGTCATCTATGTGGGATGATGCCTGCCGGGCAAAGTAATTCAGCTGCACTTAAACTTAGCGAGAGCAATCAGGACACTGCTGCTTCTCTTTGATATTTTGCATGTTAATATAACATTTGGTTCAAATGAAATGACATTTAAATTCTAAACACGTTTGAGTGACAAAAATACGCCTGTTTGGACAAATAGAGATTATACTCTGCAACTCAGGGGCCCGCTCTGAAGTCAATGAAACCCGACACATAGGCCGAAATAGCTCAGTTGGGAGAGCGTTAGACTGAAGATCTAAAGGTCCCTGGTTCGATCCCGGGTTTCGGCAGGTTGTGGATCCTCTTTTAATCCAAATGTAATTGATTCGCCTCGTCGGCATGTCACCAACAGACATTGGTTACATTCGGGGGAAAGACATCAAACAGCTTTAAGAGATTATCACAGTAGCTTGTTAACCAAAAACCAGAGTCCATCCTCACTATGAATGATCCCTCAAATTACTCAAAAATGACTCTAAATGCAACAAAATTCCCACTTTCTACAACCTTAGTTTTCATCAATTGTCCACTGCAAAAACATAGAAAACATTCATGCATCTTGTTCCACAATGTGAAAATCAACTTGTATAAAAACAAGAGCAAGAGAGACTGACATCAACACAGCAACATTAATAGCAAGAGAACAGAGTATTAAGGTCTAAGGACACATGTGCCGAGTCAGTCTTATTGGCAGAGCTGTCAAACCAGCATCCTGTCACCAACAGTATCAGATATGCACAAGATGTAGTGGAAGAGTTCATGTAAGGTATTTGCTGACAGAAACTGCTTTCTTCAAGGAGTTTAAAGAACTGATACACTAAGCAAAAATGCCTCTAAGGCTGAAGCTCACTGAAGCAGAGAGTCATAACTCCTAACTCCACCCGATGTCCTAAACTGGAAGTCAGTCAAGACCTGAGAGCAGAACACATGTGTATTCAGACTCACGGTTATGCAGGTAAGTAACATCAAATCTGAAAATCTTGGCATGGGGAGCAAAACGTCTGTGAAGATTGTCATTCAGGTCATGGTCATCCAAGAATAGTTGAATTGAGGGAAATTGGACTTGGTGTACTTAAAGAGATTTCATATTTTATCTAAGAGGCTTCTTTAGTTCTGACTGACTGGTGGAGACCCCGGTATCTAGCCTTAGATTTGGTTGTTGACACAACTTTCACTGTCTGTTTTGGTTGGAATAAACGGAAAAATCAATAAAGAAGGTGACAAACCATGTGGAGATTTTAATTCTTTGAAATGTAATGGCACAGACACCTTGGAAAACCACCACACAGTATTTACTTTGATATATCAGAGAGAAAGTTTGCATTCTTTAATTAAGTCAAGTTGTTGCTGTGTAAAGAGCAAATACTCTGGACTATGTTTTCATTCTTTGCATGGCTTACTTATTAATAGCACTATGCTAATTTTATAACAGCAAAACAATTTTAAAGTTGAATGTAAAAAGGGTAAATGTAGTACTGCAAGGAAGCAGGAAACCCCGCTGTGCAGCATGCTGATAACATACAGTACTGTACATTAGAGGCAGGTCCCTCTGTTCAACATCTGCAACAAATACTTCATCTGTAAAGGCCTCAGCACCATGGCTGACCTCTTCCATCATGGATTCCCTGCTCCCTTGTATGTATGGCAACATCCTTTGTTCACAAGATTTGTTTTAGCTCATAAATGATCAAGTTCACCTTCATTTTCAGTTTCAAATAAGTATGGTCATTATTATTACATGTACAGAGCAGTTTAAAACCAGCGCTGCTGTGTCTGGCGCCTGTTGTCACTCTGTCCCAGTATATCTATAATGAGCTGGTATCATATGAACTACTGGACAGATGATTCTTTAAAATCCCAAATCATAAATCTGTCTTCTCTATCTGTTAGTGTTTATTTCTACATGATTTCCTTTATGTGCCAGAGCAAGTATAATTTATTATCTGTCTCCGCTGATGCATGGTTTTAACTTTCAGATCAGATTTGTAAGATGTTTTATGTACAGCACTTTAGCCTGTTTTAAATCTCCATCATAAACAGGACTGTAAAGTTAACTTTCTCTCTCTCTGTCTCTCTGATAGCACTATCAGCTCATTGCACCACATTGTAGGAGCAACAGTAGTGTATTCACACATATTAGACATGAGGCTATATGTTTCCTCTAACAGAAGAAACAGCTTTACGTCACTAGATTGAAATGGCTTAAACATTATAACAAAATGATAATAATTCAAATAAAACGTGGTACATAAAATCCTGTCAGGAGGCCCTCTAGTGGAGATACAACAAAATAGCAAAGAACCACATTCACGTGCCGAAATAGCTCAGTTGGGAGAGCGTTAGACTGAAGATCTAAAGGTCCCTGGTTCGATCCCGGGTTTCGGCAGCCGGAGGAGTCTTTTGATCTTCTGAAAGCACAGGTGAAATAAAATAAAAGTCATCATAGGGACTGTAACTTTGGGATGCTTTCCATAAAAGACAAGTGGATAACAACAATACCAACTGTCCCTTTCATATGATTTATGTAATCGTTAACAGATTTACACCATAAAATAATTCAAATGGAGGCAAAAACAAAAACAAACAAACAAACAAACAAACAACAAGTGCAGCTACCCATTTAATGCCACAGTCTGTGGCATGTTTTACACCATATTAAAATTGGCAATTGCAGAGTCTTTATGTGAATGTAGCCTGAATGATTTGAAGCATTCGTTCATACGTTTAGGATTCAAAAGGACATGAAACATTAATTTCATTAAACATTATTTTGGACATATTTTCTGATTAAGATCAAAATTAACCTCCTGACACTGAAATTACTTCATTGTGACTTTATTAGTAAGTAGGCTAAGTTAGTAAGTAAAGTTTATTTATATAGCACCTTTCACAGATAAAAAAGTGTTTCACAATAAATAGTAAAAGACATAGAACACAATGAGGACACTTCAGATCAGACAGCCAAAAAAAAACTCAGCTAACTAAAACTAACTAAAAGCCTGTTTGAATAACAGAGTCTTCAACTGCTTTTTAAAAGAATCAACAGAATTTAATCAATGTAAAGCGCACTTATGTCTGGGTGCCGCTGCTTGAAAGGATCGATCCCCTCGTAAGAAGTAAGTATTAGGAGCGACCAACAACGCGTTTCACCTGTATCTTCTTCTTCTTCAGTTTCATGTGTGATAGGCTGTATATGACTATAATAGTTTTCATTTTTAAAGACTGTCAACATTTTTTCAGAGGTAAACATACAATACAGGCTATTTATGGACAGTTCTGTTTACTGTTACTTTATCATTACTATTGCTTTAAAAGCTTTTTATACGATACGGTATTGATTATTTTACTGTATTCATTATTTAAAGAGGACGAATCGTTTTGAAGGATAATTTAGCAGGAGTTACACGTAACAGCCAGAAGATGGCAGGACAGAATCTCAATCTAAGAACAGAAACCATGAACGCAACACCTATAACCAACCTTCTGAGTGGTTGCCATGGTGAACCAGTGCGAGCCGAAATAGCTCAGTTGGGAGAGCGTTAGACTGAAGATCTAAAGGTCCCTGGTTCGATCCCGGGTTTTGGCAGGTTCTATGCAAGCTTTTAAATTTAGCAGGTAGTTGTCTAATAGACAAATGAAAAGCTTAAGTAACATTAACATTATGTCTTAATGTCAACGAAGAAACAATTACTATGTCAGTTGTACTAAAGAAAATTAAATCTGACTCCTCCATTCCAAGAAGATCTTTTTTACAAAAAGTAGTAGTTAGTAAACATAGCCATGGACAATCATGACCAGTGGCTTGGGACTGTAATGTCAGAAATGTTGTTTTTTTTTTTTTAAAACTGCACCTAGATTTGAGTGATGGATTAAAACATAGCCTAATATAATACCAGTGAAACTACTGAAGAACTGCAGTCACAGAGAGACAAACAGAAATCAGCATGAACCAAGGAGATGACAGCAACAAGCACTGATGGGTAGAATTTGGTGCAGTGGGTTTCAGTCAGGTCTAGCTGAAACACTTTGGCAAAAAATAAGCTATTATCCAACAAACACCACTTGTGTTACATATTTAGGTCACATCGGACATCAGTTCATGCCAGGAGAGCCTCAGCAGGGCTGCGGGAGGTTTATGGGACCTCCTACGGTTCATTTGGGGGTACTGGCCCTCTCTCAGCTGTTCTAACCTGTCTGAGTGCCAGCCAAGGCGTGTAGAGGCAAGAGAGCCACAGTCCAAGAGAGCAGGTCCAGGCCACAGGGCACCAAACAGGTCAGGGATTTGCGTCATTCTCATTGAAACTTGAATGAATGGCCCACCAGCTCTCTGTGGTGATGTGCTAATCAGTAGGGCATTGATAATGAACAGACAGAAAGTAGTTCAGAGAACTAACGATGCAGGAGAGTGAGAGCAGGGGATAGAAGAAGGTGCAATATGTTCTAGTGCTGCAGGGTAACTATGTGTGTGTGTGTGTACATTTAGTCCACAGACTCACACTCACTAAGAAAAGCCCACAATGATAGGAAGAGAAATAACAAGGGAACTGAGAAGCTGTAATGGGACTAACTTGGATACAGGCCCGACAGAGACCTGCAGTAATAATACAGCTTCCTGCCAAATTAGACCCCTAGTTCACCTTGTTTCAATAGAAACAACGTAGAAAACAAAACTGTGACAGAAATCAGTCATACTCTTTTGGGTCAAGGTGTGTTAAGTCAGAAATGAGAAATGTCATATTACCCACGTTACCTGCATTCCAGTCACCACACAAATGACAGTAAAACTATTTGGTTGTTTGACTTCTTGTACCTCAAAGAATGCAGAAACACTATTAGAATACCAAAATAGTTGGAAAGTCAAACTTAAAGGTGTTATTCAAGCTGGTTCTTGTTAAAGTATTGTTTGTTTATCACTGAATGTGTGGGCAGCCATGTTTCATTTAACATGCAAACTGAGGTTTGAGGGAATGTGCCTGACCTTCCAATACATGCTTGGCTGTTTTGATATTTTTCCTAATAGGATAGGAGGAAACTATGAGTTGGAAGAATTTGATTCCTTAATACGATTTAAATTCAAGATATTTGATTTTTTTTTCCTCCAAAACCCTCCCTACGAATAAATCTTTTTTTTTAAAGCGATAATGTAACAATGCCTATATTCTGCTTGTGAAAAAGACTGTAATTGTGTTTGTGTGTTTGAGGGGGATGGGGTTCAGGCTATAATGTACATCTTTTGTGTACTTCAACTCACCCCTAGTTGCTTAAAACTCATTAGCCGACAGTTCTAATAGACATTCTGCTTTCTTATTTGTTGCTCTGTTATTCATTGCCCTGTAATATCCTGCGCTGTCAATTATGTAAGAACTCTCGCTTGCTCTCCCTTTTCATTGTGGCTTGCACTGCTGTAGTTTGGTTTCCTGGTGGCTTTGTTCCTGCTGCTCTTGGAGAGCCACAAAGAATGCCTGAAGATGCCAGTCAAGCTCTGAAGCAATTCAATTCGGTGGTTGAATGAAACCCACAGGTGGAGAGCAGTCCAGAGAACCAAGTGGCTGGATGGGGGGGTGCGGGGAGAGGATGTTTTTGCCCTAATTAATCAAAACTCTATTCAATCTAGTTCCACTTCCAAGAAGCTCCCATAGACGTCCTAGTCAATTTGGCATTGCTTAAAGGCTTGCATAACTGGAGCAGCAGTGACTTCTACCCAGCAAACTTTTCCCCTGTTTCTGTCCTATTTGCATAACAGCCTGAACTCTAAGTAGTAGAGTGGTTGGTGTAATACTACCATATGGAGACTTGCCTCAACCTATATTGTATCTTTTATAGAGTAGAAAAATTAACAATGTTGTGAGGTAATTGCAGTCGCAATGACACAGAGTGATGAATGATAGCTCAGTACTAGTTTGGTCAGCTGTGTGACATTTTTCCACACCGCCTCAGACCTACAAATATGTTTAGAGCTGCATGAACTCCTTTCTTTGGAATTACACATTAAACATAGTCATTTCACCCACTGTTAATATAACAATAATGGTTGGTGCAGCTGTAATAGTTCTTATTTGACTTATGTATCAGTGATAAAAGACTCTTTCCACAGCAGACATTTTGACGTGTCAAAGTACGAATAGCACAGTTGGAATTAAAATTAATAATGACTACACTCCATTTATATGAGCTGGTTCCAGGGCTCAGGCATTGTACATTGTCACTCACTGACATGACTTACTGGGAAACTTGAGGGAACAGAGCCATCATTGATGTTTACATTTTTCTGTTAACGTCTGTGCCTTTTCCACTTTGACACATTAAAATGTCAGCTGTGAAAAGGGTCCATTAGAAAATCTCTCTGCATATGTTCAAGCAGTGTTCTTTGTGACAAACACTTTTTGCTGTATGCAGTGGATCATGAAAGGTCTCTATGCTTACACTGCCGTTGGACGCCTCAAGCCACTGTCATTGTCACCTGGTTGCCAAACATGTTGATGAACGAGCTCAGTTGTTGACACAAGAATATAAATTACACGTGTCACGAAACATGCAGATGAATATAGCTCAACACGTTTCTGTCATCATAGAAAACATAGCAATTAATATTCATTAGCTGTTGCATAACTCAAAGAAGTTAGTCTCTAAACTGGAGAGATCTGGCCTACTGAAGAGAAGTATGCCAGCGTTTTTCTAAGATGGTCTTATTGTGGAGCTCTTGTGACATAACCCTCTATGATGCATACAGTCCAAATGTGACAAGGGAAGGTTGTCTAGGGGAACGGAGTATGACCTCGCTTTTGTCCTTTGAGACAAAAAGGAGGCATTGTCTTATCAGACTGACTGAGTAGAAAGTAGCAAACCCACTCACTGTTCCTTGAACAAGCTCCAAGGACAGTGGGGAGGCTCGCTTCTCTGTGTTAATCTGTGTAGATGTTGTCGTTCAGATTGCTGTTGTTCGTCCTCTGCACTGCACTGACCTTTACAAATGCCTGGGCGACAAACTACATCATTAAATCGAAGCTGAAACTGAGAAAAGATTGCAATCATTGCTCTTTTGTTCTCTTGACTGCACCATGTTGCTGGACTTTGAGTGCTTGTGTAATGAAATTGAGACAATAAGTTCAAATATTATCAAATTGTTTGACTTTCTGTTTGGTAAAATCATCCTGCTGGTAAATTATTTTGAAAAATATAGTTTCTTACTGAAAGAGGATGAGCAAGAAAAAAAAAAAGATTTTGCAATTCTAAGCAGACTGTGCTTGCTACTACGGCTTAATTCTTGTTTTCACTGCCCCTCAGTGTAGATCTGGAGGATCACATACAGGGTAGTAGTTCAGATAGGGTATGTGCAGTTTACTGACCCCCTGCTCTGCATGTTGCAAACCAGATGAAGATCACTGACATCACCGGAGATTGACACTAACAGGTGCACTAGTCCACAGTTTACATGCTCTGTCTGTGAACTTCCGCAGTGTTAAAACTCAAACGCATCACATTCACAAGTTCTTATGCTTCTACATTTCATATACTTTCCCCTTTGAGTCACAGAGGTCACAAGGGTTAATGATTTAGTCTATGGTAGTTACCTAATGCGCCAACTTGTGTCAGCAGAGTGGTCACACTTTCCAATGACAGTATTGTTGTGTTTGCCATGCTGGTTCTATCCTTCTTCTCTGCTGTGAATGTGAATCATTGTCAGTGTGTATTTGAGAATAATTGTGTTTTTTCTTACAAGGGTGATGCATCTGTGGTTTTCCCACCATCTGTCATTGGCCTAATAAATGAGGAAATTGAAAATACAAGCCGAGTAATACATCGAGGAGACAAATACTGTAGGGTTGGGTCCAGAAAGCCAACTCTTTTAGACACAGAGAAAGTCTCTCCCTTTAACCCTTCCCTTTCCCACTCTCCAGCACACACACACACACACACACACACACACACACACACTGAAAAACCTACTGGCAGGATTGAGTGTCCCTCTGAAGCATTTGTCTATTGATATCTGTCTGGAGCCTGGCTGCTTCTCTCCCCCCACTCTCTCTCTCTGCAGACTCAGGTTCATGACCTGTTATGTAACTCTGCTCCTCAACCATTGTAGAGGATGTAACACCATGATTGCACCCAGATGCATTTTCTACTTTTTCTTATAAAAGATGCAATTACACTCAATCAACCCTTTTTGTACTGAGCAAAATGAGAGGTTAACTACTTATTTCCCAATGCTTTATACAACTGTCCTCTTGCTGTGGTGGATTAAATACACAGATACTAAATGGTAATAAAACCACTTTGAAGAGGCCTATTTACAACTTTATTTAGAACAAGAATGTTTATATGTCAGTAAAAAACGGTCCAGGTAGAGCAGGCGACTTCATCATGTTGGGAGTTTTAAGGACATCATACATTTTGAATGTTTAATCTGAATCTGCAGTAAGTACTACAGCACTTGACTGGAGTAACGGTGACTATTTCCCCCAGAAATTTTGTGGAGTAGAATAACTGAATTAAACACTGTCTTGTAATCTTATTGTTTGTTTCAGTTGAACTACCCATAACTCCTGGAACTACGAGTGGAGAAATAAAATAAAGGACCGAAAAATAAAGCTAAGCAGACAATTGCCCAAAGGCCCCAGACCACCAGGGCCCTCAAAAGCTGCAAGTTCTCTACAAGTTTTGGACTAGATAATTTCATTGCTTGCACATTTGTTATTTTTAAACAATTATGTGCCTCCATCCTGTTATCTCGAAGAGAGAACCTATTTAAAAATCCCTTTTTAAGATGTTTTTTTGTTTGTTTTTTTACATATTCTCATATTTTGTTTTGTCTGACCATCACTCAAAAATACAAAGCAATGTTCACTTTTAAGAAGCTCGTGTCAGTAATTTCTTTTGTTTTTTTTCCTACATTTTGGCAGCCACGACCCCCACCCTCCACTCCACCCTGTTGTTGCCATGGCATCTAAACAGCTACTTCCGCAGCAGCTAGCCAATCAGGATCCGAAGACGAAACCGGAAAATGCACACTTGAAAACGAAGTGAGCACCGAAAAGCAAGGGTGGACGAGGAGGTAATTTTTATTTTTTTTTAATTACACACAGTTTTGCAGCCAAATTTTAAAGTATGAAACTGTCTGGATACTTTAGCACAACTAACCTGTGAGATAACGGTGACAGGTGGCTCGGTTGAAATGCACTGTTGCTAAAAGAGAAACAGAGCCGACCAGTTGCCAGCCAGTGTTAACGGTCCCGTGGACAACGTTAGCATCAACTGAGCTTTTTAAAGAGTAGTTTGCTGCCGAGCTTCATGAGTTCATGTTATGAGCTGTGTGAAGAGAACACTTCTATCAAATAGGCCGTGTGTGGTTATTGAGGAAAGACTGGTCATGGTTACAGTTACATGATTACATTAGGTTGGTTGTTACATTTGAATGTGAGCTATTTGTGATTTTTGTATAAATCTTTGGTTGTATCTTTAAAAGGTACCAACATCTTTACTGTACCCACATGAGACTCTATTTTGTTGTAAGGGAAGGACCTTGTCTAAGCCTTAGTACATGATCAGTATCTGTATCTGATAACCTGGATTCACTATTATGGTACCTGATTTACCAACTGTGTGGCAAAGGGCTGCAGTTAGTTATTATTTTCATTAATTATTATTCTGACGTATATTTATTTGATTAATCTAGCAATGTTGTGCTGTTTCAAATACTAGAAAACACAGAAGAATCTCACATCACAATTTTCTCAGAGCCCAACGTGACATTTGAAAACACCTGTTTGTTGATCATCTAATCGATTAATTGACTAACTGTCTCAGCTCTAGACTGGTGTTTATTACAGTTGGGTTGGGTAACTTCCAAATGGCAAACCACATGTGGTTACACTCATTTAATTATAATACAGAGATTGAATTGGGATCCTGGATCTTTGATTGAATTTCACTTCAGCTAGTGAACATGCTCCTTTCACATTAGCCCTTTAGAAACATCGGGGATCTCCCCTTATGGATAGGACTATTCTTTAACACTTACATAACACTAAATATGGAGAGGATTCCCCCCACACGCAAGTGGCTTCTGAGTGGTTTGGCTGACCTCCCCCTTGCTGTGATAGTATTCAGTGTCATTGGAAACTGAAGCCAGGTGGTTGCATGGATGATGACAAGCTGTCATCCATGCTTCTGACTGAAGATAAATTTTAGCACCACATATTTCACAGGCACTTCTTATTTTCTGTTGCACGATCTCCTTCCTCACATGTGCACACACTGACAGAAGAAAAGGTTAATAAATCAGAAGATAAATGATGCTGCAGTTGTAGTAAAGAGGTGATAGATCCTATATGCTGGTTTCCATTAAAATGCCACCTAGGTTAATCGCTGCAGGGCTTCTGTTTTGGAGAGTCAAATTTGTGCTCTGGTAACAAAGCACACAGCATGTACGTGCTTGGCAGGTTAAACATTGGCTTGCATGTACTTTTAAATATTTAAAGGGATGACAAAGACATTTGTATTTTTGCATAACAAAACTTAACCTTTCTAAGTGCCAGTTTCACATAATGTCAGTGGCATAGCAGAAGTTCTTGTCTTTATGGTGTCTCGTCTTATTAGGTTATACCCATTTCTGGAGCTGCAGCAAGGCTAGCATTGCTCTCTGTCTGCTTGCTTAATGGCATGCAGATTCTTGCACTCAGTCATTCAGCCCCTGTTAATCTGCTGAAGCTCTGATCTGAGAGCTCTTATTACACATGCTCATACACACTGCCATTTTTTCTGGCATTGTGCTAACTGGGATTTAGAGGCTTTAGCTTGGAAACCGACCAGGGCACTTTTTAACAGCATGGTTTCAATGTATGTGTCTAAGATGATTTGCCATTTTGTGTCATTTCTCATTGCTCCAGTGTATGGGTCTGTACACTTAATGTTGTCACAGAAACGTGGCGACATGCTTGAGTCAGGCTTGACTTCCAAGTATATGAGGTCACACTGAGATGAGTAACTGGCCCAGTGAGCACTGGAGAAACAGACACTTGACATGGATATGTACAAGATGAAACCATATCAGGGATGTGTTGTGGAGAGAAAGTAACACCCTGCTGGCGCCTCATTTGAGGCCCAAGTATCAAAGCGTGGCGTAGGCCTGGAGCCAGCTGCACTTCTTTGACCTTACTGAATAATTCAGGTACTTACCCTGATCCAGCAGGGTGACTGTTAGGCCTATCGTTCTGCTTCATGGCTGAGACTCACTAGTTAGTCACCATCTCTCAGCCATGGAAAGTGTGACGAGTTTTAATCCCGAGACTTCATATGATAATTTCCTCGCCATCTTAATTTATCTGTGTAGTACCTCTGAGCCCAGTTTGAAAGGTGAAGCATGGTTCTCTAAGGTTCTACATTGGGAAACCAGTTGGGTAGAGAATGAGAGTGTGGTATTTGTCATTGAGAGGACAATAAGCATGAAGCCGTTCCACTTGATGAATGGCTGTGGCACAATCCTGGGCCTTTGCCAGCTCTGTCCACCTCGCTCCCTCCAGCTCACATCCTACCATCCAGGCAGACTCTCATTAAGTGCCCTTTTGTTGAGGGATTACTGAGTTTATATTTAACCTCTGTTCTCACTGTCAGTGGACTGTTGAAGTAGTTGTTGGCGCTGCCAGTTCATTTAGAATCCATATCTGTGTCCATCTGGCGTCTGACTCCCTTCAGTGTCTCTACACATATTCAACCTCTCTCTCGCATCTCTGTATTTCAAGGACTTCTCTCCCTGTCGATAATAAAGTTGGGGTGCTTTGTCCGTTCTGGTCACTCTTTTATCTATTTTGACAATGCAGGACCTACTTTCTCCCTGTGGACTCTCTAGCTGCAGTTCACGTGCACATCCTGAACACCCAGAGAATTACCGCTTCAGTGCTCCCATCATTGTCCTGCATCTGATAGTCAGATATCACATTTTTTCTGAAATTCGTTTGCGTGACTGCACTCAATGTGTGTGTGTGTGTGTGTGTGTGTGTGTGTGTGTGTGTGTGTGTGTGTGTGTACATGCACACACAGGCACCTTTCATGCCTTGTTTGACACTACTCATTTATATGTGCATGTGCACTGTGTTTGGGGAACATACTGTTCCCTTCCTACTGGGCATGTGAGACTTTGGCAGAGTGAATTCTAATTTGTTACTGACTCATTGAGAGTGCAGTTGTGGGGTTTGGCCTCTGGAGAAAAGCACTTTAGCAACTCCTTCATGGCGAAACACTGTCAGGGTAGAAGAGGTCAGTGGCATGGAAACAGCCGTTTCTATTTTTGGGTTTTGGTTTTGTTTGTGCCTGAGTATGTGTTTAATCTAGTTGACCTTTTGTTTAGCAACATATGACAGTCATAACTGTCATGGTCTTCATGTGATTCTGCGTGTCTTGCAGGTAGACAGAGCCCACACAGGGTTGTCCTTCAAGCACACCAAGCCAAAAGTGTTCATCTTCAGGTAGGAGAGGACCGCTCTGGACTCTCACTTGTCTGCAGTTCACACTCTATAAATCTATTCGGTTTTGAATCTCTGCCACCAGCCTTCCTCATCTCTTCCCTCTGGGTTAATTTTCTACTTACCACCATCTCTCTCTGCCTCTGTCTCAGGTGTGCTGTCAGTAGGCCAGGTCACATTAGTGTTATGCAAGTTTAGTTTGGTACAGCCAGCATCCCAGATCAGATATATCGGCTACTGTATCCTACGTGTAGCTGTTTATACAAACATCTTCACCATGGTGTTAAAGTGAGCTGGTGCTTTTTGGTCTATTATATTGTAACTAAACAAAAGCCAGTGGGAAAAGCATCTGGATGCCAGATATCATCCTGGCTCTGAGGGTTGGACATTGTAGATGGATTTGAGAGAAAGTCAGCATGCCCTGTTTTATGACTGAGATAAATGCCTCACAAAGATGTCATTAGAAGGATAGACTCTGGGTCTGATTTAGAGTTACATCCATGTGACCTTCTGTTAGAGGTTTCACCAGCACGACCATGTCTTATAATGTACATGTCATATCATAGCTGAGCCAATCTGAGTTCATTCTGAATCCTGTGAATGTAATATTGTCACATTTTCGTGCTGCACAAAGGCCTATAGGTTGCTTTTTGTTTGATGTTTGATTTAGAGGGAACCACATAAATTTTGGTTGTTATGCTTGTGCTATCCATGATAACAGTTTTGCCTGAAAAATCCATAACAGGAATCTGGATCCAGTTTATTTTTGTGCTAATCCAAAGCACTTATTATTTATCTTCCTTCGGGATCATAATGACAAACAGGGGGATGCAGTGTGTTTAGGTGTTCTGCATGCTTTTTTTTTTTTTTTTACGGCATTGTTAAGTAGAAGAGGCTTCAGCACTTTTCATCAGCATCAGGTGTTCTTCAGTCAGCCAAGCTTACCCATCGGCACCCACTCAGAAACCATCACCAAGATCAGCACCCCAAACCCCAGGAGTCTGAGGGCCCTTTCCACCACCCTCCTTATCCATCACCTGCACTGCTCACTATCCAGGTACAGGGCTCTAGCTCAAGAGAATAAGAGAGAAGTGATGGGAGGAGAGGAAAGAGGGGGATGAGAGGTTAACTGGGATATTGCAGTGGACTGCAGGTAATGGGGGAGAACTGTGAGGAAAAAGTGCATGTTGAGACCAAATTTTGTCCAGCAAAGGAGGTTTGCTTCTTTAGATATCAGCTGTAGTAGACTGAATCTTATCTACATTATGTCTGATACCTCGGTATGCTGCCGGCTTGAGAGGATGAAGTGCTTATTATGGCGGATAAATGCTGCTATTTGGGGGAAGATTGAGGACTGGATTTTCACTTGACAAAGGGATAGAAATGGGTCTGCATTAGTGCAGCAAGGGGTGTAGATTTTGTCTGGAGGGGGGGGGGTCTTCAGAGGGGGATATGGATGGGCTCTTCTGTAATCCTCTGACATGTGCGCTCTTCCTCACGTGCACACACAAGCACTGCAGTGCAGAGCTGTCTATGGCACAGAAACACGCTGCACTGCTGCTAACACAGCCCACACTGTTCTGTATCAACAGCCAACGTCCTTACCCACACAGATTGTAAACACTCCATACATTTCATCACAGACCCCACTATAAATCTCCCTACTGTTTTCTCACCTTTGCTATATTGGAGCTTTATGCATCGTCCCAGTCATTCTCTTTTGCCCCACTTAAATAAAGCTCCACCATAAGGCCACACTGAAGGTGCGTCATCCTGCATTTTGATAGTAGTGGGTGGCCAAAGTAATTACAGGAATCATGGTTTGCTTCTTGACCTACTTACAGTTTTAGCATTAGTTGTGCTATATTTGGCTTCCAATAAATTTATATGGAAGGATATCATTAAAAGCGCTATATATGTATTTGCTTTAGATAAAGATAATTGATGTATTTTCTAGTGTCTCACTGATGTGTCATAGTGCTTACACTATTGTGAGAATATTTGGCAGGAGTTTAAATATTAGTAAAAGAAAAGAGCTATCCACCACCGAATAAATTTTTTATAAAGTTACCACATACAGCAGGTCCAATAAGGGATATATTAACAAATCTACATCTAACACCCACAAGCATTTGGCTGGAGAAAGACTGTTATTTCCTATCCAGGTTATATGATGTTTATGTTCCCTGTGCTGAAATGCTGAGTTCAGATGCAGCAAGTCCTGCAAGCAGAGTCAAACCAGTCAGCAGAGTGCCACAGTAGCACACAGGACTTGTGTCTGATAGCCCCCAGCTTCTTTTCTTTCTGTCAAAATAAATAGACTCACTAACTCTCAGGTGCGTATGCATGTGTGTGGTACAGTGTATGTGTACGTGTATGTGTCAAAGAGTGCATGGACTTGAGGTCAGTCAGCACCAAACCTCTGAGTTACTGTAACTGTACTCCGCCTTAGAGCCTTATATTACCGTATTATGTTTTTGCACGTGTCTGGGCTTTTTCCAAGGATTAATATTTATCTGGGTAGCAGTCAGCTGAGGCTGTGACTGTGTGTCTTCTGCATGCTGAGTTGATTTGCAGTATTAGGTGTCCTGGATGAAGTGGTTGCTTGTCTTCTCACCATGATGATCACATTTCTTTTAATATGATGGCATCAGGTTTCAAGCCATGGGTTCTTATTTCTCCTACTCTGTCCCATATGAGGCTCAATTTTTTCTCCACCATGCAATCCCGTTCTTCCTTGGTCCTCCAGCCTTTCCTGTAGTGTCCTGATCTTAGCCCATCCAGTTTTCCTCTCACATTTCCTTTTGCGTTTGTATTTGTTTGTTATCTTTTATGAGTACGGCACTATCCCATCCTTATAAAGACATGGACAGAGATACATGTGGCTTGACAGTGTACTGTCATCATTGCAATGGCCTGTCCTTTTTGGGTAAGAAATAGCTGCATCCAAATTCTGTCTGGAAAGAGCTTTGGTTTGGAGAGTTACACTGAGGGCATGCCATTGTGTTTATGTCAGTGCCCAGCTTTTTATAGTATGTGATAAGGTGTAGGAGTGCTGTTATTTATGGTGACAGAGGTGTTTGTGGTTATATTTGGTGTGAGAGATGTGTCAACGTGCTAAAGGATATGTGCAGCCCTTCATCTGTCACCTCACCTCGGCTGACTGGATGACGGATGTTGACACACTTTGAAGGTATGGAAATGTAAAGGATGGATATACTGCCAAACATACACAAACATGCACACATGTTAAACAACTTAATATCATGAGAACTTCTGATGTGAGAGCCGGTGGTGTCACGCTGCCCAGAGATCAATGGTCAAGAGCCGCAAAATGAGAATAATCCAGTGTCTTTTACTACAGCAAACAAAGATGTGGGAGTATCCTCCCCTAGCTGGCAGCTGGTGGTTTCAGGATGCACAAGCAGGTAGCTGCAAGTTCTCAGGAGTCTAAACCCTACATGCGGGGAGAGAGTGCAGATAAAGAACTACTCCTTTACCACAGTCAAGGACAGTTCAGCTCTAATTGGAACAGTTTATCAACCTCAAAGAAGTTTGAATGAGGTTGCATGAGAGCACACATATGATGGATAAACTGTCCCATTACAATAAGAAGACAAGTTACAAAGTTACAAAGTCGACACCAAGAATGAAATGATAAACACTAAAAATGGCCATAATAGTTCCTCTTTAACATGAAACCATCCTAAACCATCCTCTGGGCCTGGACAGCTCGACATCATAGAGGAAAAAATTAATTTCCAAGTTTATCAAGGTCTCTTCCAAGATAATATCAGGGTGGCTGTTCACCTGCTCAACATCAGTAGAAGCTGGGTGATGCAGCACGACAATGATCCTAAACATCAAAGTAAATCTACTCCAGAATGACTTCAGACAGAAAATCCACCTGTTGGAGTGACCCAGTCAGAGTCCAGACCTTAATCCAATAAAGATGCTGTTTTGACTGACCTGAAGAGAGCCACTCACACCAGACATCCTGAGAATATGTCTGAGCTGAAGAAGGTCTGTTGGAAGAATGGTCCAAACTTCTTGAAAGAGCTGGTTTAAGGTTATTGCTGCCAAGGGAGATTCAACAAGTTATTAAATCCAGCGGTTCACTTACTTTTTCCTTTAGATGAAGATCAGATCACATTTTATGATCAATTAATGCAGAAAACCAGGGAATTCTGAAGGGTTCATTAAAGTTTTGTTGCCACTTTAAGTTAAGTTAATCATGTGCTCTGTTTTGTTGTGATAGTATAACACTTCAATTATATTTGAATATGCCTGTAATTTATATGCTTAAAAAGTGCTTATTGGATTTAATGATGGCAAATTGCCCTCTGTGTATTCCTCAGGCATTTAAAATGCATGGGAAAGCTGTGGAATTTCAATTTATTTGTGTCTTTTAAGATAAATTACTGCTGGGTGGAAAAGCCACTGGCACTGCATTCAAAACACAAACACAGGCCTGTGCATTTGCAACTGCAGCATCATCTGTATGTTGTACTTCATCTGTGCTGGCAGGCTTTCAAGTGTCATCACTGTCACAGCGCTGCATGTTAAGCGATGGATAAGGTGTTGAGTGTTGTTGACATACATCTTTGTCAAGGGCTCTATCTACAGGATTAACAGAACACGGGCTTCAGCCCAGTACAGCAGAGACTGACTGGGTGCTCATGATACTGATATGTTGACATGTATCACTTGCTCCCCCGATGTAACTCCAGTCCCTGTCAAACACAGGGAGACTATAATGGACATCTGGGGTAGACCTAACCTTTACCTGCCCACAGCCTTGCTTGGCCCAGACTAGTCTGACATGAAGAAATCTAAATATATACTGTGTACTATCTCACTGAACTGACTGTATATCTTATGATCCCATGTTTAGTGAGATATTAGCAATAGCACTTTTAGAATAGAAACTATGACATCAAATTGTTTCTGCTTCTGACACACCTCTTGTGCTCTACAATTTCGTGGAAAAGGCCCACTCACTTCAATTCTCACTGGCTGAACAACTGTTGGCCAAATATTGTGATGAGAATAACTTGTTGTGTTCCTCAGAGTAGAAATGCAGATGTGTTTTTGAGCGTGGTCTGTATGAGAGGCAGTCAGCGAGAGGTTTTTTCTAACCAAGCCATAGTGCTGTCAGGGAGGAGAAGAGAATGCTCTGCTGTGCTATCTATGTAACTTCCAAGAAACTGAACTAAAGAGTGGGGGTGAGCCAATGCTCTTTGACCTTCCTCAGCTGCGGAGGAGAACCACAGCCAAATGGTTATTGAAATGAGAGAGTACCAGAACCAAAACAACTTAAAGAAGATGGGTTTAAAGTGAATGTACAGTGCACTTTACAGTTTGATACACATATATATAAATATACATAGATAATAAACAGAAGAAGTATCACACTAAAGGAACCTTTAATGATTATTTCTATTATTCTTTTTAATCCAGAGCTTCATACATTGTTCCTCATGATGCTGTCAGTCCTAAATGCAGCATCAAAACCAGAGCGTGCATGAGTCACTCAGTGGTGCAAGAACCCGTTAGCAGTGTTGTGCCAGACTAGAGCTGCATTGTGTCAATGGACTGAAGCCAGCTGAGTCTCTGTCTAATGATTCTGAGAAGTGTGGAGAGTTCAAGTGTGTGGCAAAGCCTAAATCCAGGAAGTGTGTGACGTCCACATCCCTGTGTCCTGTACAGTGTCGATGAGCCTTACAGCTTTTTAAGTATTCCCTTAATTCAATGACTCACTGACCAGTCACAAACTTTGGTTGTAGGACTGGATTAGGGATACTAGGAAGACATCCTTATATAGTCTAAGAGAGGCATTATCAATCCTATTGTTTGTCAAGTCTGTATCGTTTTTAAATTAATAAATTCAAATACACACAAGGTTTTTCCTTAGCATGAGTATAAAGACTATGTGGGAGAGCGTCCCTTGCTCCTGGCAGTCTGCTCTTGTGAGTCTAAATTACTGTCTAATTAAGTCCTTTCTGTCCCCTTTCCTCTCAGCTCACAGCTTTAATCCTACCCTCCCCCTGATTTTTGTGCTTGCTCCAATTAGATTTCTCTCAATTGCAAATCCATCTTCCTTATCAGCTATCTTTATCTTTGGTGTCTTGCGAAAGTCTGTTCCAGACTCCACCTTCTGTATGACATATCTCCAGTATCTCAGACTCCCATTTCCTGTCACACTTCCCTTTTTCGTCAGACCAACTAGGCTTTGTGAGATGTAAGGACTAGGGACTGAGGCCTAAGGAAATTATAAAATTGTTATGAAAAAACATCTTTTAAGGCAGGAATTTTAATGTCTGCCCCCTTTCATTTCAGTGTGCCAGTAAGTATCCATGGTAAGCCATGCCGGAGGCTATATCTGCTGTATTGAGATATTAAACATACAGCATATATTTATTGTTAATGAATACAAGTGTTATCAAGTTTAACTGACAGTCTATTAACAATATCGGTTGTAGTGATAGTTCACCACTGTCACTCAACGTAGACCATGCAAAAGAACACAGGGGACTCTGATTTCTTGAGGACATTGGGATATTTTTGGTTCTGTACTTCATTTACGAGTTAATTAGGCCAGTCATTAGGCCAGAAACCTGGTGTACTCCTTTCATCATAATCCACTCTGTCTCTCCTTATCACTGTACTCATCTCCCCGCCACTTTCTGTTTCCTCTCCTTTTGTCCTTTTTGCATCTTTTACTCCCAGTTTAGGAAGTGACTAGAGATGTCAGACAGGAAACTGGTCCAGGATAGGTGTGTGTAAGGGTGGAATGACCTCATACTGAAATCCCCCATTCATTGCTCAGACATACACACGTGCATTCATGTACACAGTTGTCGTACAGTGAGGCAGCCTTGCCCCCTCTATAGCTGTCAAAGTTCATCCTTGTGTGGTATGGATCTACATGCATTGTTTCAAGCATCACTCATACTATCACCGTACAATCCTCAGCATAGACTGAGAGGAAGTAAATAAATAGAGAGGAAATAAAAAAATTACTTTTGACGAAGTAAAAACAGAACAGGTGAGGCTAACTAGATCTAGATCTCCTCTTTGTTACTTGAATTCATATGGTATTATCTTCTTGTCAGCATTGTTGTATCAAAACCGTGTCAGACATGTTTCTAGACGTGTTTACATGAATAATAGAGACAACTAGACCAGAGGGAGACGGACAGAATTGACACATCTGTACAGTTGTATCATTGAGGGTATAGGGTTAGGGTTAGGGGAACTGTCACCAGGACTTGGCCTGTGTGTGCAGCTATGTGACTACAGTGGTGACTGACATAGTGGGAGCCAGTGAATTGTTTCCCTCCCTTGTTTATTTGTCTCTTGCACTTGGCATTGAGCAGACTGTGCTTATTAATAGCCACTCCACAGCCTGAATTGCAGACAGCATGTGGTATTTTTAGTGGTGGCTCAGGTGTTTGGTGACCTATGAGGATTTGGTTAGTGGGTTTATCTGGCATGATGTGATGTGAGGTGATCAGACTGGAAAATGACCCTGCAAATCACCAGATCAGCCTTTTCCACTTCACCTATACGCCAGGTGTCCGACGTGCGGGGTAGAGTGTGTGTGGGGTTGCTGTTTTGGTTGTGACTTTGTATGTGATTTTTGCTTATGTGTCGATCTGTTTCTGCCTGTCTGCATGTGGGATGTTCATGAGTTGTGAGTGGTCCTATGAATATGCACATGGACATGAATATGAGTCGTCGTGTCCACACACGTATCTCCTTGGCCACTGCGTAAATCAGCCCAGGTAAATCCAGACTCGTGCCACCTCATTCAGATTATGTATCTCATCCCTAAATCTTTTAAGGCTCTCGCAGGAGATAAGGTCAACAGTACAAAAACAACAACACAACAAACTTACTCTTGGAACAAAGGAAAACACTGAGGATACAAACAATATTCGTTGGAGACATTTACTGAATATATGAAGAGAAATTATTTAATAAGATTTTGTTGTGTTTACTGGACGTAGTACCCAAGTGATGGGCTTATCCATACATTGCTGAATAAATATATTTGTGCGTGTCTGTGTGTGTGTGTGCTCTATGTTACTTTGCCCTTCACATACCTCTCTTATGCCTCCATATCTCCAATCCGTTTTATATCTAGATTCACTCAACACCTCCAAATTAGTCTCCTCCTCCAGTGTCCATGGCCACTCAAGGGCAAAAGACAAACCTTACCCACCCTTCCTTCCTGCTCTCTCCCCGCCCAGCAAACATGTCTCTCTACATAGGTCCTTTTAATTCAGATATAGCCGCCAATTACATTTCTAGGACGCCTGAACGTGCTGCAAAGCCCTCTGGAGCTGCCGCGGCCTTGATTCAATATAACATCGACCCACTTGACAACCTCAATGACTTACCTGCTCTCACTCTGTCCCCTTTGCTGAACTGTTGTTGTTGACAGATAAGCCTGCTAAGTGAGACCTTTTATCTCAGTGAATGTGTTGATCACGATGAGGATGTTGAGACAGTTGTCTGTATGACTTTGAATCAGAATAACTGAATATATTGCAGAGTGTATTGTAGATTTGAAAGGCATTTAAGGTAAAATAATGTAGTGGAGGCTTAGTGTTTACTCAGTCATGTTTACACAGATAGAGATGGATCCAGGTTTGATTCCTGGTCCTTGTGTTGTTTTGGAAGATCTTGCATCAGTGTTTGTATCCCCAAAGGGCTGAAGTTTGCCTCTACAGGCCAAATGAGTGCAAATTGGTGTCGATGAAACAACTTTGCAATAGTAAAACTATACTAGTGCTAATACAAAAAGCAAAAACACTGACGCAGAGTGGATTAATGAGAATGAAACAGTATAAATATATTGTGTGTTTTTTGGGGAATTCAAAATAAATTTTAATATGGACATTTCTGGGGCGTCAGCTCAGTTCTGGCCTGTGGAATCAATCCCGTTTCCTTCCTGAATCTTGCTTGCTGTTATAGAAAAGACTAAATTCTTGCCAATTGAGGGGCAGTCATCAGGCTGAAGAACAGAGAAGCTCTGATCTTGTCAGGAGCCACTCTCTTAACTGCACGTCTGTTGCACTGGATTCCAACTTTATGTTGGCTGCACATCTGATTGTCTCCATTTGCGAACTGGCATGCGCCTGAGCGGCATTGTGAAAAGCCCCTGCTAACTGCCCCATGCCGTACTTGGCCCATTTCTTTCAAGGTCATGGCTTTTGCATCCCTCTTTTTTCTTTCTCTTCTTTCTCCTGTCATTGCCTTTGGACACTTTCTCCAGTTTGTGCTACAGTGTTCCATCATGTGCCTGTTAAATTCCTCTGCACTCAATCACTTATTGTTTGTTTGATTCACGTACATTCATTATTGTTAATGTTTGTGCCAACTGGATTGTGAGCTTGTGGATGTCAATGAGATGTAATGAGTGCTTGAACTCTTACAGCTTCAAATAGCATGTGGTGTGTTTCAAAGGTGGATGTAAATGACAGCCTGAGTGTTTGTCCTGCTTAGAATACTTCATTTATGTTTGTTTATTTTTCTTCCCAGACCTTACCTCGTATGAACTGTATATTTGAATATCATCACTTTAGTGTCTTGCAGGTCATCCTGATTTTAAAATTGGCTTCTTGACATTGCCAACTATCTGTCATCTACAACTCTCTGTGATTGCTGATTGTAATAAAACGGATAATGCAGGCGTTGACACTGACATAGCTTCATGTTTACACTGCAAGACAAAGTGGTCAACAGGGTCATAATATGGTGATCCGATGACAACACCTGTGTTGTGTGTTCGCCTGTATTGAAATAAAAATAAGTGATCACAGGGAATCAAAGGTGAAAGAACAGAGCTGTCCCTGCTGAGACCAGGGGCTTCTTGTCAGAGTGGTCTATCAATTAAGTTGCCCACTGAAAAATATTTCAGCGCAGGGGCATGTGTAGGAGGTGCCCAGGAGTTGGACGGCCCAGCCCACTTCTTTGTCCGCGATAAAACAAAGCTGTAGATGTGTTTATGTGTATGTTCACAAAACATATGTGTGTTTAAGTATAACTGTGGCTATTTTCTACTTGTTCGTCATGTCCTATTTTCCTCTTGTGTTCCAAGAGGCAGGATTAGAGAGATTAGTGCTGGGCTTTCTGACTCCCTGCATAACCAGCCACTGTCCAACTTAATGTACAGTACACATGCACACACATGCATGTGCACATACGAGCACACACCCATACATACACAAGAAACTGTTGGTACAAACAAGCGGGTTTACACTCATGAATTTCATGTGTTTTAGCGATAACACGCTTTGTACTCATCTGCGTTGTTATTTCCCACTGGTGGTTTAAAGTTGGACTCACATGAATTTAGACAGCAGTGAGTGACTGGTTTAATCAGATGTTATTTTGCCTGCCGCTATAATCTGTGTCAAAAAGCTCTGGGAGGGTGCAAGATGAGGATTATAGTTTCCAGTCTGGCCACAGCACGAGTTCTCAGCAATCCCTCTCATGTCATCCCTTCTCTACCCACCTTATCTTCATAACACCACTCTGTTCCCATTTACATCCTCATCTTCTACTCTTTAGTTTTCTTTGCATCTTTCAAATTGTTATTAATGCAAGTTTTATTATAACCAGCAAAGATGTCACTTTACCATGAACTTTGATTTTGCCACCAACAGAATCTTATTTTAGATTTATTTAAGTCAGGTTAAAATTCAAAGGTATTGTGTTGACTTACAGTTTTTAACATTAACAGAATTTATGGGAGACAATAATTTGGTAGTTTTACTGAAATTCAACCCAATATGCAATAGACTTTGCAGCCAGTGGTAAGATCAGAAATCAGTTCGGTGCACGGATCATGAGAAGGTCTCATGGGCGGACCCCTCCTGTCTTCTTCATTTAATTTTTTTGCTTTTGTACACTGATATCATTGTACAACAGAGACTGATTGAAGCATTAAATCCAGGAATAATGTTTTTTATATTTATTTTTCATTTGCTCCTGTCTGTTTGATATTGCCGGGGCTGCAGCTGAAATTGCCATACATGCCATAAGAAGACATCTAAGCAACACATTAATTTGATGGAATACAGAAATGTAATTATAGTAAAATCTACTTGTGCCCTAATGATGGGGCAGTGATATTATAAGCCTATTAACTTATGCAGTCTGTCCTTCCTGTATCTGGCAGCTGCAACTGGGTTGCTCTTAGTCTGAAATATGTAATTTACTTTTTCCTATTTGTCAAATAGTAATATATAGTGCTATTAGTAAATAATATGCTCTTTGTTTGTGAAATGTACCGCTCTGCTACCAGTAGACTTGTCAATGTTTGCAATTGGTCACATCCTACAAACATCGCCCCTTTTTTGTGAACGCAATCGGGAAAACCTGGGCTAACTTATCGAGTTGAGAACCACCTTTGAGTGACAGCTCAGCATGATTGCAGTTGTTAGGCTTAGTGAAGCCAGACGATGAAAAGATATCCTGGCTATGTAGATCTTGCTTCGTAGTCTAGGCTGTAGGTTTTCTGTGTAGTGAGTGACTCGTTTTGTTTATATTTAACTAGTGTGTTAGTGTGTTTTGTATTGCATGCCAGTTTCTGTGTTCCTAACCTCCCTTGTTCTGTTCCTTCCCCTACACCTTACTTTGTATGAGGAAATCATGCTGCTTGTTCTGTCAGGTTGTTAAAGCCCTGTTGTCACATAGACAGAAAAACAGCTGAGTTCAGCGTCACCCTCCCTCCTTGTTTTTATTCTTCTTTCCTCTACCCCTTCCCCCAGACTCCCCCCTCCCACCACTGTCTTTGTTTGTTCGCTTCTTTCCCTTGAGGGGTTACCACCCAACAACCTGCTTTGGATGCTTCTGATTGGTGGATTGCTTGTGATGGGGCGGGCCAAACGTCAGGCTTGTGAGAGCTTTACCAGTCATGAGCCAGCTCTCAGCTGTTAGAGAGCATTCAGTCTGCAGTGGAGGCACGAGCAGGATCTGTCTCTGTTTGCTTTATTTACTGCTGCAATACTAGTCCAAACCTCAACGTTTAAAGGACATAAAAGGGCTTCCTGTTTCTACTCAGCTACAAGAACTGCCAGACAAGGAGTTGAAAGGGAATTAAACATCCACTAATTCTCAGCTGTTCATTCTGTTTCTTTTCTATTTCCTCCTTCCTGTCCTTTGTTTTCGACCAGCAGAATCCCAGACAGCACAGACGAAGCAGATCTTCATAACAACAAAGGTTTGTGAAGACATCGTGGGAACAACTTGCAAAATCCTGACATATTAATGCAAGATACCAGGACTAGTCCTCTGCGGATCTGCAGTGCGTGAGAGAGCGTGTCCCTGCCAGATAAGGCCCCCACCGCATCGTGTGTGCGTGCGTGAGGAGGCTAATGCCCGCGGTAGTGTGGTCAGGGCCAGAGGAGGATGAGTCCGGCTGTGGAGGCTCAGGCCCAGGAGGCCATGAATGCAGAGCAAAAGCAAAAGCAGAAGCAGAACCAGCTACAGCATCAGCTGCAGCACCAGCAGTGCTACATGGAGAAAGGGGTGATGCTTGAGCCTTTCGTGCACCAGGTGGGGGGACATTCCTGCGTCCTGCGCTTCGGGGAGCAGACCATCTGCAAGCCCCTCATTCCCCGCGAGCATCAGTTCTACAAGAGTCTGCCTGCTGCAATGAGGAAGTTTACCCCCCAGTACAGAGGTAATGAAAACCGGCCTTTTCTAACCAGTGTAGTGGCTGTTGCGTTGTTATGTTGTTATGCATTTGTCTCTTTATTTTTCTGCTCCATATGTGCAAGTCGGTGAGAACAGATGTTGCAGATGTGCTTTGCATTTTTGTAGTTTGTGTGTAAAGTGTAAATTTAGGATTATTGGGCAACAGAGCTCCCCACTCCTGCTCAAGTGTTGTTTACAGGTTCCTGCCAGCAGCATGTACCAAACTGTTCCACAGGAGGGTGCTGCTGCTCACACTGCAAGTGGGCCTTCTACAAACAGGCCACCGGTTACTGTGTCCTGTTTGTAGAAGGCTGTACTAACACAGGTAAGTCAGGTGTGAGCACTTTTTCATTTTCTGGTGACATCCAGAAATCCAAGAAGCAGCTGAGGTCGGCTGTCAACATAGGCAGAGCTGTGCAAAAACACCAGATGACTGTAGATTAGTCCTCAGACAGATGGACTAACCACCACCACCACCACCATACCCTCTTTAAAAATGAAACGCAATGAGTGACTTTAGCAAACACAGACTGTTGGACTAGTTTATCAGGTCACACATTATATGTGTCACACATATTTCAATAAGTTCTGCAGGTTTTTTGATGGGTTAAATCCACCATGAAGCAAGTAGCATCAGTAAGACTGTCATTTAGAAGACAAATGAGAATCGGCAGGGTCCCAAGAAGCCCTCTACCAACATGTCTTCATCATTCTCCATCCCGTTTTTCCTACAGCACATCCCCTTTAAATGTTATCACGGGCCAGTTCAGCTGTTTCCTTTGTGTCCCCAACAGAGAAGTGAAAGGTGATACAAAGCAGTCACTTTCCTCTGATTGTCCTATAAGCCCTGCTTCAGTTCACCTCAACAAAAAGTCATGTGATCATGGGATGATTTTAAAATAGGTCTTATCTTCTCTTTCCCATGCTGTGCCTGAATATTTTGTGGCAACAGTGCTTTATTCTTCATGTCTGCATTTTCACCTTTTTATCTTTACTTTCTTGTATTTTCTGAGTCTTCCTCTCCTTCACTTTATCTTGACTTCTCCTTCAGCCATATTATGGAACACTATGGAAAGTGTTGGCTGTTAATTATAACACAAGTATTGGGGAAATTATGAAAATATACTGTGAATGTGCTGCTGGAGTTACTGTACTGTCGAACAGTCCTTTGCTGTTATACTGACTCTTATTTGTCGTGCTCTTTGTCTGGAGCTGAAGCTAGTAGCTTGTGAGCATCATATCTACATGATACAGCATTCTTTTTTCTGTGTACATGTGGTTGATGCTTTGTGGTTTCTGTATGATGTATATGTGTATATCGCTCATAATTTTGTGTGAGGTAAAATAAACAGAATTCTGACCGAAGTTTTGAATCCTCGTGCCATTTGTGTTTGGGCTATAATTTATCCCATGTTGTTGTATGCTTTTTAGCATTAGATCGTCAACTGCTCAAGAGAGCATGATTTGTTTCTGTGTGTATTTCCATTAGACCAACTTCTCTTCTTGTTGTTTTGGTCTTTCATTCTGTCTGTTTCTGTGTGGCTTTTGAGAGCTCAGTCCCATCCTCTCTAGCTTTGTTCAAGTATTTTTTGGAGCAAATGTCTCAAAAAAGATGTGAGTGTAGACACAAACTACTCTCTAACTTTAACTGTACTGCAAAAAACACCAAGATAGGAGTAAGGAATGCTTATTACATTTATTGTACTTTTGTATTGTACTTTTTTTTTCAAGCGACATATTCCTCTCACTGCTCCATGACACCAATGTCTAACAGCGGCTTTCTGTCTCCCTCTCTGTCCCGTCTCAGGTGTGGTGTCAGTGAGCTTCGAGGAGGATGAAGAAGGGAATCTTTGCCTCATTGCCTACCCGCTCCACAGTGACCCAGCAGCAGATCTGGAGAACAAAGACCCCTTGGTCGACTGTGAGCCCAAGAGCAAGTTGCTCAAGTGGGGCAAAATGGTGACCTCATCACTGCTTGTGGACACCGAAAATTACAGCAAAGATGGCCGAAGCCGCCACTCTCGCAAAGACAAGGACAAGAGGTGAGATGCAAGGACATGTCCCAACACAGACAACAGCACCTTCAGGAACTTCTTATTATTATATAGTAGATAGAGGGAGCAAAGTGAGTCACTTTCACATAAACATTAAACCGAAGATGATGAATCGATCACTGCGGGACTATTACACAACCATGATATATTTAAAGCAATCCTAAGTTTTTCCATGAATTGTAAAGATGTTGTCTGAAGACATTAATCGACTGATGACGCACGCGTTGTGTTACACATACAGCCTAAGGAAACAGTCTGTAAATAAAGCGAGAGACTGAACCTTATCCTAGGCAGTCAGAGGGAGGGCTCAGGTTTACATAAGCACAAAAGATGCATGTACGTGTATTTACAAAGACAAAACCTTACTTAGTGAGGATAATTATGAGTGAAAGGCACCATTCCACTGGGCTTCACTTCAAATCCTATGTACCTCTTGTTTTGTGCTGTAACTGTGCACACAAACAGTAGCCTATTCTGTTTCCCCCCCCCCGATTGTATCTTAAACTAACAAGGATCTCTCCTCCTCTGCTGTCCAGTGTTCACAAGCTGCAGGAGGACGTGGAGTTGGAGTGGCTGCAGCATGCCGAGGTGCTCTACTACAGACTGGAGTGCAGTCACAGTAACGCGGTCCCACAGCTTAAACATAACCCTTGGAGTCTAAAGTGTCACCAGCAGCACCTGCAGAGGATGAAGGAGAATGCCAAACACCGCAACCAGTACAGTATCCTTTCACTGACCGACAAATACCCTGTTGTTATTTTCTTTTTTAAGATTCTTTCATTTGCCAACATTCAGTATCACAGTGGAAAGAGAGAGAATTAAAGTTCCAAGCCAGAGGACACGGCACGGCCAACTGTGCCACCAGGACACCTCAACACTTGCCTATCTACATGCATGGTTATTAGTGGCTCCAGCTTGTACCTGAGGTCTGATGTCTAATGCATTGGATAGATATCAGTTTCTTTGTCCTGTGGAGTCGCTTTTCTAAAGCACTCCCATCAGTTACTTTATATTACTCTGACTTGCCTGTATATAATATGATAATAGCATATACTGCATGTGAGTGCAGTGACACCTGTGGAGAGAAAAGCTTAGATCAATGTTGTTTTTTATCTAAGTTGTTTTTTTAAGTTATAAGTTCATAATTGTAGAAGAAGGCCATGGTTTTTCGACTCTATCCTCCTTGACTCGGCTTCCCAGAATTCATCCTGCTAGAGAACCTGACGTGGCGGCACACAGTGCCATGTGTTTTGGACCTGAAGATGGGTACACGACAGCATGGAGATGATGCCACGGAGGAGAAGAAGGCAGTGCAGATCCGCAAGTGCCAGCAGAGCACATCAGCCTCAATAGGAGTCCGTCTCTGTGGCATGCAGGTGGGCTTCGAGCCAAGTCTGGCCTCTGTGTTAATGAACTAATTTGACATTTTTTGAAAATGTGTTTAATTCACTTTCAGGCGAACAGTTAGATGAACATCTATAGCACTCTCATATCTGTCAGTTTAATTTAAGCCTATAGCCACCTTGAAAATTCTCTAATTAACACATTATATCTTGTTTCTTCAATCTACAAAAACTGAAATCTAAAAACAACATTTTATGGGGGACTGTGCAGTTGCCAGGCAACCAGTAGAGAAAGTTACTGCTAACAACCAGGGAAGAGTCTGAAGTGTTGAACTGTCCCGAAATTTGGAACTATTTTTTTAATAACCTGACTATCAGGTGCTACCCAGCAAGACATTTGTTTGTTCAATCAGTAAAAGCGACTCACCACGCTGTTCACCATCTTTTATCCAATGGCTCTGTATATTTTTGAGTACTCATCCCTTTTCCCTTCACTGCCATGATCATTTAAGTAGAAATGAGAAAAAGAAATTACAAAGAAGACAAATAATTTATTGTACAACACTTTAGCTGGACAGTCTGCTGCAGGTGAAACAAAGCTACTTTAAGGCAGTACTTTCAGTATAATGAAAAAATATGTTTTTGGTTCATGTTTTCGAAGCTGTTGCTATTCCTACTCTACTTTTCTAACTTCTTCATGTTTCTCCATCCTTTCAGGTGTACCAGTCTGACACAGGCCAGCTGATGTTCATGAACAAGTACCACGGCCGCAAACTGACCCTGCCAGACTTCAAAGAGGCTTTGTTCCAGTTCTTCCACAGCGGACAGCGTCTACGACGTGAACTCCTCTCCCCAGTGCTGCGCAGGCTCAGAGACATGCAAGCTGCCCTGGAAGCCTGCGAATCGTACCGCTTCTACTCCAGTTCCCTGCTCATCATCTATGACGGCGCACCCCACCGTAAACACACACGACGACGCACTGAGGATGGACTCTCTGAAGAAGAAGAAGAAGAAGAAGAGGATGAGGAGGAGGAGGAAGAGGAGGAGGAGGAGGAGGAGGAGGAGGTGGAGGTTGAACCAGAAATGGAGGACGAAGAGGAAGAGGGGGTGGGGGAAGTAGCAGGTGCACTTGGTTTCCCTCACAGCCCCTCCGCGTCTAGTGACGTCAGCAGCAGTTGCTCCAGCAGCAGCAGCAGTAGCAGTGGGAGCTCAGGTGTCGGCCAGGCTCGCCTGTCCCACTCAGACACTCGCAGCCCCGTGGTGGATGTGAGGATGATAGACTTTGCCCACACCACCTGCAGATATTACCGGGAGGACAGCGTGGTGCACGAGGGCCAGGACAGTGGCTACATCTTTGGTCTCCAGAACCTGATCACCATCATCTCCGAGCTGGAGAACCACAGCACAGACTAAAAACTGACATGACACACACACACGTACGCACACACACGCACACACACACACACACATTCAGACACAGAGGCACAATAACACACTCTCTGAACTGTGAAAGAAGAGAGGAGGACTGGGCTACAGAAGAGGAGAGAGATTTCTCCTCTCCTTGGCGTAGCCGGCCTTTCATTGGACTCCCTTTCCTGTTTCTGCCTTTGGTGCTTCTTGATGTTCCTGTTGTGTGTGTCTGTCGTCGGGACATGAAACAGACCTGCAAATAACAAAGAAGAGCCATCTGTGTGACTGATGCAGTGATTTACCCATTGTCATCATTCTGTTTTAACCCACTTCACTCTTATGAGAAAGGGTAGGCGGCAAATAAAAGCAGTTTTAAGTCCGAGACAGTAGAAATGTTTTAGCTCATGTCTGATTCCAAAGAAAGTGTCAGCATTTTGCACGCACAAACATGCACTTGAACACATTCTGCTGAACGAGTGTGTGTTAAGCTTGAGACAGGGCTATCAGAGAGAGCAGGAGTTGTATGTGTACGAGGACAGAGTCGATGGGAAGAAAGGTAGTGAGCTCACACCCTCCATTCTTCTCTTTTGCCTCTTCATTCTGCCATCCTTCTTTCCATGCTCATCTTCACTCAGAGAATATATTCATATAGGTATCAGAGACAGATGATATAGAGTTATTTATTTATTTGACATGTTTCATAAAATAAACTAAAAGTTCAAAAAAGAATGTGAATGGAGAGTACTACATTCCATGTTATTAATGTTACAATAATGATATTAATTAATATTGTTATTTGACATGTTTGGATACCTCTATCTTGTATATCTGTGTTGTCCACAGTTTGTCGGAGGAGAATATTAAAGACTTTGGTTTGTGCTAACGTCTGTGTCATCTTTTTTATTTGTTGTGGAGAAGCTCAGGAACTTTTAAATCACTGGCTCAAAGAAAGAAACCACAGATTTCATGTTTACATAAAATTTTAATGTCGCAGTAATAAAATGTCATGTAAATATCCAGGATGTGAGGTCATCCCCTCCTCTGGGTGTGTACATGTGTGATGAGGCAAATGTCCTCCTTCTGTGCACGAGCCAGCACAAGCACATGATGAAAGATTAATAAATATTTCTACAGATAATGCTGGAAAGTATGATAGGATTGCAACTCAATACGAAGCCCACTCCCACCACCTGCTGTGCAGAAAAATAACTGGAGCGCATGCCAAGTCTGAGGCCTGCCGTAGATACATCCTCTAATATTGTGGAGCGCAGCCAAGACACAAGATTCCCCAACCTTACTGTATCTTTAGATTTGTTTCCCTCCGTCTGCAAGAATTTATCAGATGCAGTGATGTTAAAATAGAGACGGGGGGGTGGGGGTGGGGGGTTGTTCTGGCAGCAGGGGGATGACGGCACCCTTGGCGGCCTCAGCCAGTCCTGGTCATCTCCAACCAGTCTGAGGCAGACAGAGAGGAGGCGGAGGCATGTGCTCTGAGAGTCACAGGCTCTGTGCAGTGTGAGGAGCAGCAGCGGGCTCCTTGGAGAAGAGAAGCTATTAAGCAGACACAGGCTTGTGTCAACAGAGTACACGGGCCATTACCACTTGAGTGTGTCCCGTCTGTGGAATGTACTGACTGTACCACTGGCACAGACATCACTCTGACACACTAATGATGGGGAACTATCAGTATGATACATAAAACACAATTTCATTTTCAGAGTTGTTTTTTAAGACACAATGTGATGACATTTGAGTTTTAATGTGTGCTGTACTCTCACACGTCTACACACGTTGTTAAACCAAGACCTAAATATCACGTGAACGACAGCAAAACTAAAAGGTGGTTCTATTCTGAATCTTTGTCACATATTGGTTAGAGTACATCATATTGTGAAGGCTGTGTGCTTGTTTCAGTTAATGCTGAAAATAGTGACCTCCTGCGTATCACCATCTGTCACATGCTCGCAGGGTTTTGGACGTGAATAGGTCGTCTCATGAGGTCTGACATATACAGAGCCATACTCCCTGTAACTTGTAGCTGTGTTTAGATTAACCAAAAGAAATCAAACAACACCCTGGAAATGGATCATTTTTGTATGTTTTTGGAAGATTTCTGTTTACACTATGTATAAAACTCTCTCTCAATTATCTTCGTATGTAAGTTTAAATGATTTTTTCTATGGCTTGAGTGTTGAGAATAATTGAGAATAATATTTGATTAGGCTATTCTTACCATCTGATCTGTAACACAGCAACACTTCTCTCAAAGATGTCATTAGTTTACTGTGGGTACATATCCATGCTGTATACTGCATGTTGTTCTCAGTCTAGGACCTGGCTCACTCTGTAATCCTATGGTGGTTTAGGGCAGCACAATAAAAGGTCAAACTATTTACTGTAACCCAGTAAAGGGCTTGACCGAGCGGACAGATACAGACACTAATCTTTAAGAGTCTAGGTCAGGGCAGGGTTAGGGCAGGGGTTTATGAGCACATACTGTCTTTGCAGACACTTTAGACCCCAGTATTTGCCATGTTTAATATACTGTCATAGATCAGCTGCAGAGCCACACTCTGTCCTGGACATGCAGGACATACATGTGATGTTTCTGTGCACAGGGATAGAGAGATTGATAGATGAGAGGATGGAAAGATGGAGAAGATAAGCTCTTCCATCCCCACTCTGCTGGGAAGAGGTGTGTTTGTGTGTGTGTTTGTGTGTGTGTGTGTGTGTGTGTGGTGTGTGGGAGGGGGGGGTAGTTGATGTTGCATAACAGCTTCAGGGTCAGTGGGCTGCTTTCAACCATCAGAATGATCCCATTCTGTCATCGTATTGTGTGTATGCATATGTATATTACACCACATGCATTCTATAGATTCACCGTTAAACTAAACCTTAGTCCTGGCAAACCGCTCTGTGACACGTGTGTGCATGTGCGTCCTCGTAGCCTATTGCTTTGTGAAGGTTCCCACTGCAAGTAGAGCAGTTGCATAACGGCAGTTAAAATCGCTATGGCAACAGCAGCCTTTGCCGGGAATGAAATAGTGTCATAGCTTTTTGGGCCACTAGATCCACACCCCCGTTCATCAAAATATTAATACACTCTGTCACTCCTGGGTTCATTCATCAAAGCTGCTCCAACATCCAACATTAGGCAGCCATGGTGCACTATACATGCTGGCATGAGTATTGGAGCACACGTTCATTCAGACCACCCAGTAGTTGAATGAGACTCACCTCAGACACAACAATCCCATTACCTGGCTTTACAAAAGTCCTCCCATACTGACTGAAGTTCACTGGTGCAAAATTAACTTACCATGTTTGTTGTCTACCATCAACTAATGTCCTAATCTCTCAGCAGTTCACACATTATCTGTAACATACTGAGGATTATCTAAGAAGTGTGATGCGCTTTCACATATTACACTGCTGAAAGGCAGTTAACTACTGCAAAGTGTTTCTGTCATTTGGGGGACAGGCCAGACCAAATGTGCGTTTCACCACCACAGCTCCGGACTTGTCCTTGGCTGTCTCTCAAATAGACATATGACATGACACACAAAGATCAGGGGAAAAAAACAGCAGACCTTTGTAATTTTATATAGTGTTTGCAGTTTTGGTTACGTTAAGTTAATGTGTGTGTCTGTGTAATTGTGTGTTTCAAATCTATTTTCCATTTTCTCACCCTGTGAAGATTTGCATGAAATCCTGAAAGACGACACATAATATTAAGCTTAATTCCCTCTTGCATAAACTCTCCCACATACTCTCTCTTACAGACACGCACAGCGACACAAGGCCTGAAATATCACACAGGTCGGCCCTTTTTTGGAGGGGGTCGTTGGTTCAGAAGGGAAATTAGTGAACACAGCCAGTCTGTCATGGCTTGCAGGCTAAGTGTCCGATGAATCCTTCATGTGATCCCCAGCAGAATCTCCCATCATGCCTCTCACTGCCATCTGAGAATTGCTCCATTGTCCGTCACACAATTTAGCGTACAAGCATGCAGTAGATGCTGCTGCCTCCGGGTGTGAAAACAGAGTGGGGGTTGAAACCAGCCAGCACTGTTGTGGCCAAGGTACATCGGTGCTATCCAGTTTTTTCTATTTATAGGGGAACCAATCTGTCATACCAAAATCTCTATGTGCAGTATTTCCATGTAAACACAAATGGCATTAAAACATTTTTAGTGCAGCTGCATGCTGCTTGTGATAAATTCTATATTTAAATCTCGTAAGGTTTGAATTCGGCTTTATCAGAGCAAATGACGCCAGGTTTTTAAATTAAATATTAAGTATTCATTGAGTAGATTATGAATACCAAAATGAGCAAATATAGAGCCAATGTTGTGCAAGATATTTATATTTAGTTTTGAGGAGGAAAACTATCAAAATTTGGCAGATTTTCTACGACATTAAGACAGAAAGAAAGAACTGCATGAATCAGGAACGTGGCCAAGCCTGTTTTGACAGGTGCTAAATTGAGCTTACATGATGGTGACAAGCTACGCACAGGCAGTTACATAAATGGGTCAATAATGTAATGAGGGGGGGTGAAAGGCAGAAAGACAGACTGAATGTAGAAAAAGCTTTTCTACTCTCTCTTATGCTCCTGAAGATTATGCAGACAAAAAAAAGAAAACTCGTGTGATTAAGATGATGGCTGAGGGGATTAATCTGCTGACCTGCTTAAATCTGTATATGATTTGATAAGAATTGAGCCACGATGAAGTGTGTGTGTGAGTGTGTGTGTGAGTCTGTGTGTGTGTGTGTGTGTGTGTGTGTGTGTGTGTGTGTGTGTGTGTGTGGATCACTGCACCTACTCGTGCAAATACTGTGAAGTTATTTTTCAGGTCAGTTTGGAGAGATTAGGCATGTGTGCTTTAATGAAAGGATGGTGTGATGAGAAGACAGAGCTACAGCAGGAACGTATGCTGCAAATAAATCCACTACACTCCTTCGTGAGGCTGTAAGTCAGTGACAGCTGCGTGTGAATACCGGTTTGATCCGTCCCTGTCACAGCTCTTCTGTGCATGTCTGTTTGATCCATATGAAGAGTATAAAACATATTCACTCCCATTAAATGTGGATTTTTGACCCTCAGCAGACAAAAAAAACACCTTTTACTTTCAAAGTGAGGATCACAGATGATCTTCATTTAACTCATTATGTAACTTCTAAAACCAACTGGCTGCACTTGTGATAATTTAGGTGTGTCCTATAAAAGGGGCTGAATACTTATGCAAGCATGTGTTTTGTATTTTAAATTTGTAGACCACTTATTAAAGAATTGTTGGTGATGTTTGAACTTTTTTGTTAAATCTACTCTGATTCAATGTTGTAAAAGAATAAAACACGAAAACTTCCAAAGGCTGTGGACACTTTGTACAGGCACTGTAGGACTGTGGTTGTCCTGTGATTTATTCAACTTGTCTTATTTGTCTATTGTACCAGAATTTAAAATCAATTATGTAACCGATTTTTGTTACTTCATCTTCAGCCAAAAGATACTTCCTCAGCTCTACTAAAGGAATTCAAGTTTCCTTCATTGTTAGTGTGATCAAAGATGTTTTATAAAGACAATGTTTATCCTCATTTTGTTCAAGGGATTTGAATTTATTTATAGTTTGCTGCCCTGTTTAAACTCAAACAATGAAATTCCGATTTGTCACAAATGATAAATCTGAAATGAAGCTCTGAGTCTGCAGTCCAGCCAGCGGCTCTGTGAAGTTGACACTGCTGTTCTTTCAGCTAAATGCTAACGTCAGCATGCTAACATGCTCACAGTGACATTGTTAATGTTAACCATACAGATCAGTTTAGCATGTTAGCATTTGCTAATAAGCACGAAACACAAAGTACAGCTGAGTTTGTTGGGAATGTCATTAGTTTTGTATGAGGGCTGAAAGTGAGAAAAATGAATTAAAATATTTAAAATAGAGGTGATGATGATGAAAATGCATTTGAATTGAAAAATGGATTTCTTCATAAACCAAAGTAGTAGACATGTCAATCTGGTGGCGTCAGATGAAAAATCAGGAGACCATGAAAGTTACAACTGATCTTGAGGGAAACATGTCTGTACAAAATGTTTCCGCCATCCATCCAGTAATTGTTGGAATATTTCAGTCTGAGCCAAAGTGATGCACTGACCATCTGACACATGGCATCCTTAAGACACTGGTTTGGCTAAAAACATGCAGAGCCTCCCCCTTCGTCACTGAATTAATACCATGACAGCTGACCCAACTGTATTTGTTTACGAAGACTATGAGATACGGCTGAGAGTTCTGGAAAAAGCCAGTAAGATGACATCGAGAAGATTGTTTGGTCAGAATTTGGATGATGGACCAGATGGCACCTGGACTGGAAAAAAAGTTGAAAATAAACTTGCCTCCAAGCTCGAGAATGAACTTTACAAGCTCTAACATGAATTATAAGCATCAAGGTGTAGGCTGCTATATTAAAAGTCTATTTACACAAATAAACTATTTTAAAAAAGGATGAAAAAATCATAATGGATTTATGATGTTACCAGGAATGATTTATGAAATAATCAGAACAAATGTTACAACATGATGTAACAGAAACCAATGATCACATGAAGATAAACCATGCACTAACCCATTTCTCATCTAAATCATTCAATACATAACTCTCACTTGATCCTGCCCTCACATATGTACAGGCTGCAGCCTCTGCAGTTAAACCCTGTTAATACTAACAGGAGCCACGCCAAGCAGGTTTTAACCATAAAATAGATTCAAATTGATTTATGAGAATGTCAAATGACCACAAAGTCACAGAACCAGAGCAAGGCAGAGAAATGGACAGCAAAAGCAGAGGAGGAAAGGCCAAATCGAGCCAAGATGTAATTAGAATGTTGCATAACGGTGGAAGTGACGCTGTCCGCCAGGCGTCGGGCCTCGAGCTGGCCTGGGGCTCCTGCCGTACCCTCGCCGGTCCACTCTGTCAAACTCGTTTACACTGACCTCTTAATTATGATAATGAACCATCTGAAGCACACATTAAAACTAAACACACTCTTTATTCAAGCTCACCCATGAAGGTCAAATGAAGGAAGACTTTCTGCCCTCTCAAATCAGTTCCTGGGTGTTACAGTGGCTCGCATCACAGTGCCAGGCCTCGATTGGATTAGTCAGGGATTACAGCAGTTTGGGCTTTGGGTTGGAAAATATATAAATAATGTGAGTATATAAAACCATTGTGAAACACTTTTCATAAGTGGCTGTGTCTGCCAAACACAGCCTCTGCTCTCCACCGTCTGATGTGGTCTCAGTGACAGAGCGGTGCCAGACGTGGTGTTACGAGGGCAAAATTATTATGAAATGAAAATTAAATATTGCAGCCAACGGTGATAAGTCAGCTCTTTCTATCCTTCCAACTGTGCTGGGATTGTCTTTACCCACTGATATCCCTTTTCCCTTCTTATGGACAAGTCTCCGTCCTCATGGGTGGGTTTTACGTAAGCCTCTCATATACATAAATAGTATTTGCGTGTTTATTTCAACATGTGTATAATGTGTGCTAAGGCTGACTCCCAGCTGGTGAACAGCTCAGGACTGTAGTAACCATCTGATCGCTGATGGACAGGAATGTGACACGATTATCTGACAGTTTCAGCGCTCAAACGCACTCCACAGAAAAGCAACTATCAGGGTTAAACAAGGAAAAGAAAGATAAAAAACATCATGTCTGTCTGTGTGTGGATGAAGTATATAGATTTATAACTCCCAGGCTGAGTGCTGTTGCTGGGACATGAGTAGTCTGGTGTCATGGCCATCCATTATCTGCTGATAGAACTGCCCTCTGACTAACAAAAACTCATGAGCTTCCACTTCACTGTTTACATTTACTCATCTCTAAGAATAAATCAGCAAAACTCTGACTCATCTGGAACAGACGCAAATTACCCAACTAACCGTGTACCGACATTATCACTGTGTGTGTTCCTGTTCAAGTAAGCTTCCCACACCTCAGGCAGGCTGCATGTCTGTGTCACTCTGCACGACAGCAGTGTGTGGAGGCATATGTGGTGTGCTTTTTTCTTTTCTTCTGAAAATGAAGTCAGAACACATTTGGTTGGACATACTGATATGGATGTATTTTATGGCAGCAGCTATATTTATGAAGGGGGAAGCAAATTAACACACTGAGTGAGTTTGCTTCTACTTCTTAAATCTTCTTTTCTAGAAAGAGAGCGTGATCAAAGAGGACGTGCTGCCGCTTTTCACTGAGAAAGAACTCACTTATAGTGAATTAATTACTGTGTTATTTGTTCGTCTCTACTGGAAAGAAAGTAGAGAGAGTGTCATCAATCGACAGTTCACATTCATTTGTCAGTGTTCACAGCTGAAAAAGAGTAACTAAACTATACTGGGCTAAGTACTAAAAGTATTATAACCACCGCTTTTGTTTTCTTAAAAAAATAAATAAAGAGGTTTCTTTTGCCTGCACTATGAATCAATAAGCTAATATCAAATATTAGCAAACTCTGGTAAATAATGTACAGCAGAGGCAATTATTCAATTCAGCAGAAAATTAATTGGCAACTATTTTGATGAAAAACTCAGTGTTTGAGTAATGGCAAACATTTGCTGGCTCCATCTTATTAACTGAAACTTTTCTCCTTTTCTTTGATTTATATGATAGTAAGCGGCATATCTTTGGGTTAACTGGGATTAGGACATCAGTCATTAGTTGCAGCCCTAGAGTTGTGTAACTTTCACATATCCTGTTAATATCGTGCCTGAATATAAGTGAAAAATCCTATGCACAACAAGGCTCGTGCTGATTTATTTAGTCCATTTATGAGAGTTTAAGTTGTTTCTCTCTATGTGGGTGTATCTTTCTGTGTTGTGTGTCTGGAGCTGGGCAGAGAGTCTACTGTTCTGGTGCATCCTGCATCACTCACCTGCAGACAATCATCAGTCATCAGGTCACCTGTACACTGCTGCCAGATAAAAGGACCGTTTCATTCCTTCATTCTTCGCCAGATCGTCTGTGTACCCTAGTGGTATTCAGTTAGGCTCAGCTTTTGAATTCAAAAATAGTGTAGTTACTCTTGTCCTCTTTGTGTCGGTCAACACTGCTCCTCCTTCCATACTGACATTACTACATGAACCTCACATTTAATAAATCATTTTCTTTTCACTTAAATTTGAATTTTCACCTGGTGATTGATCTCATATGCTCACATCTCCAGGGGGTTTATAAGGCATTATCTAACCAAACTGATTCATGCTCATTCCTGAGTACAGATAAGGTAATCCAGGAGATCTGTGCCTGAAGCATATGTCCTCTTCCTGTTAGTCTCTATGCAAATGTTGAGTGTAAATAGTGTAGCCCAGGTCTATTTCCATGGCCCTGGGTTCCATGTATCAGACACAAGCTGACACACTGGTGCGTTTACATAATTGAAGGTTACAAACAGACACGATGTTCTCCACAGGGATACACAGATACACCTTCAATGCAGGGGAAACCTTATCAAAAAATTGGATCAGCATTCATGTTTTATTTGTTAGTATTTTCTTTTGTCTACAAAGGTAATAGATATTTGTTTGTGCATTGTGCACTCAGGGACAGATTGCTCATGGTGTATCAGACAGTTATCGTTTTCGAATCATTAAAGTGCTGCAGATTTCACATTTTCATTTCTGGATCGTTCAGCTTTCATGAATGAACGTGCATGTGATTCAATCAGAAATAAACTCACAATTATTACTTCTGTTTGACATATCAAAGCCAAAGTCGACTACATTTTCCTCATGACTGACAGTAAAAGCTCTACAGCGGATCTTGAATATAAGAGGCTATTCAAAGTGCTGTGAGAAGCAGAGACTGGAGGGGGCCTGTGTGGTATTTGCTTGTCCTCACCTCTGTGTTAGCTCACAGCTCTGTGGTCATTATGTAACCACATGAACAAATATCTCTTTATCTGGGGGAAGATGAGCAGTCTCTCGACCATCCTCCATTACCTCTGTGTGCGTGTGTGTATTTACTGCTGTAAGACAAATCAACTGGTAGATGACAGTAGGTCCGAAGAGTTTAGACTGCTCACATGAGCAGGTGGCTGAAAGCTCCAGTCATTATCATGCTTGTGTTTCATTATTATGATTCAGTGGCTAAGTGTGCCACCAGCACTGGGCAGCCAAAGGTGCTCACCACTATTCAATACTGTAACCACTGACCCAGAATTTGACAGCGATACAGACATTATCCCCAAACACTTTGATTCAGCCTCTCTTCAGTGCATCTACATCATCTCAATTTAATGTTTGTAATATATGTTGTTTGTTCTCCTCTGAAACAAACAAACAACTCTTGTTTGCCGAATGTATTCCCTAGCCAATTACTAACCATCACAACTAATGCCTAATCCCCATTGATCTGTTTCCAACCCTAAAATGAGGTCCCTCAAAATGTCCTCATGCGGTAAGGTTTACAACTCAAACAAGTCCTCACAAAGATAGAAATACAAGTACACACACACACACAAATACACACGTGCTAAATATCAACACTGGGACAACACTGAGCTCTAGTGGTAAAAACTTGTCAAGATAACATAAACATAAATGAATATAAAATGTGATTTAATTAGAACTAACTACATTATAACACAACTGTGTAAAAACTCCACTAAATCAGTGATATCCAGCATATGTACGATGCAGCAATCACATTTAAAGTGATAAAAGTGGATCATTAAACAACAAAAGATAATATGTGACCTACAATCCTGGTGCAGGCCTTCCTGCTGGTTCTTTGAAGAAAAAGGAAACCAAACTTCAACTTGAGTCAAATAAACAGAAACTGCATCGCTGAGGTAACAAAAAAAACTGACTAGGCCTACATCTTTTTTCCTGGTTTCATACGTGACACCAGACAGTGTTGAGTAGTTTGTTTGCATCTGTGCAATAGTGGAGGTAGTATTGAGATCTTTTACAGTTGGTGAAAGTAAAAGTCCTTCATTCAAAAACAGAACAAAATATTAGATTTACTGTATTGCCAATCAGGATGGATAATTATAGATTGAACAATAAATGCAGTAAATCCTTGCCTCTGATGTGAAGTTGAATGTGACATAAAATGACATAAAAAGTAAAATACAAGTACCTGAACTGTTGCTGAACTGTTACCCACAGTTGGACAGCTGAGGTAAGGCTTTTATTGAGGAAACGAGTGTGTGTGTGTGTGTGTGTGTGTGTGTGTGTGTATGTTACATTATTGTTAGTTTTTAGATACCTTAACTTTCTCAGTTTGGGTGAGATTTACAAAAAGACACAACATTAAATTGATGTGACTGAGGAATTAGATGTCTTTAGGACATCAAACAGACTGAGGCTGCTGGGATCACAATGAAGGCTGTATAGTTAGTATAGTTCAGCTTTGACTGGGTTGCAGTATCACTTTTTTTATTTGCCCTTTTATTTAGTAACACACCTATCCAAATTGTACAGATATTATAAATTATGTGTCTGCAAAAATACTGATAACAGAAAGTCTCACAAAATTAGGTTATGTCAGAAGCTTTAATGCAAAACTGTGAGGAACAATAATTCCAAATTTATTTATAATGTAATATTTAATGTATCAATTATCTACAATACCCCAGATAACTATTCAAAATGCCAGCATGATTAGTTAGAAAGCTATGTGCTGATCAAAACACTTGGTAGTCACTTATTTTCATTATATGCATACATCATCGGCTCAGATTCGCAGGTCTCTCAGGGGGAGGGGTCAAATGGAGGAGTGTGTAGTCCGCTGACCAGAGCTACTGATGAGTCCAGGCTGGAGCGCCCTCTGGTGGATGGGAGAGCTCTGGGTTACAGCGATTAAATTATAAATGATTGAAATTAAAAATCGTGCATTTTCTCAAGTTGATGGGACCTATATATCCCCTTGGGTAGAGTGTTTGAAGAGACAGGGCTGTGCGCGGCCCGCATCGTGCAGTGTGGCATGTGTACGTGTGTATCAGAGAAGTGACGTGTGTTATCGCCTTGTCTGGTGACGTGTCTCTGCTGCTCTCTCTTTCCTGACGGAGCGGCTGGATGGAGCCACACTGACCCCACTGAGCACTCACACCTGAACCAGAAACACACCGGGAGTCGGCCTAAGGACACCATGGGGAGTACGTGACATTCTTCTAATATACACACGTGTCGACAGTGATCTAAAATACTCGCTGTCTCTTTTTATGTCGAATAGTAATGGATATAAAGCGCTCGAGGGGAAGCTAATTTGCTAACCTTGGGCAGGTTAGGTGGCAAGTTGAGCTAGCTTATAACGGGAGCTAATTTGAAGTTTGTATTGTAATCACACTTTGTCTCGCTGTGTTTAAGTTACATGAGCGATGTTTGTTTCACAGATGCGATTCCAGACGTCTCATGTATATTCTTTACATTAGCTTCCTGTTTTTCAGTGATTGCTCACTCGTTTAGTGATTGAGCGCTAGTTAGCAACACGCTAACGTTAGTTAGCTGTATGATCTGTTCATGTAGGATAACTTAATGTAAAGAGAACTTAAAACTGATTTCTTCCCACTTATTGTATCAGTACGTTGATACATTTGCGATGGCAATTTGACGGTCGAGTACCAGAAAAAAAAATAGTGGCATATGATTAATCACTTCTGTCAAAGTCGGTTTCAGTGATTGACACAGCTGATCAAGCTGAGCCCAAACATTCAGCAGCGCAGCCGCAAACAGTATAAACATGACTACACACTGGATACTAGTTCATCTCAACCTTGCCAGTTTGTGTTTGTATAGCCCGTTATTGTTGGAAAATACAGTGCTTATTGCTGCATTGGCCAGGTGACCAGACTGCCATGTTCAGTTTTGCTGGCAGCTGTTTAGCTGCTGGTTAGTGATGACGTAGCGTCTAAGCTAACCTGGTTATAAGTGGATGAAAATCTTAGAATATCTCAAATGTTGATGATTCTGCAAGGACAGGTGCAGACATAGCTGCAAATGCAAAGTTACTATTGTTTTTTTTAATAATCTGCCAATTTCTTTCTGCAGTTAAATTTTTGGAGGTCATCAAGCCATTCTGTGCAGTCCTGCCAGAAATTCAGAAACCAGAAAGAAAGGTATCATGTTATCATATATTAAAATTGATTATATACTGTTTATGCACTCTGCAAGTATGAATGGATATGATTGACACCTGCTCCTTTCTTAATCCTTACAGATTCAGTTTAGAGAAAAAGTACTATGGACTGCCATCACACTATTCATCTTTCTGGTGTGCTGCCAGGTTGGTATCTGACGACAAACCTTGATGACTACCAACCTACTGGTTATGTTATTGGTGACAGTAGTTTGCAGTAGTTTTTTAAAAATTTCTTTTTTGTTGTTAATTCAGATTCCACTCTTTGGCATCATGTCGTCAGACTCAGCAGATCCCTTCTACTGGATGAGAGTAATCCTGGCTTCCAACAGAGGTGCTTGAATTGTATATGTTAAATGTGCTGTCAGTGTTGAAACACAAATTCAGCAAGAAGAAATAATTGAGTTCCAGTATTGTTATCAGAAGTGACATCATCTCTTTATCACATTAGTCAAAGGTCAATAGTTGTAAGGCCCTCTTGCATTGTTTTTGGTACTGCAGCTGTTGTTGTAGTAACTGAGCCTGATTGACTCTAACTGCTGTCCACTTTGTCATCCAGGTACTCTGATGGAGCTGGGTATCTCACCCATTGTCACCTCAGGCCTCATCATGCAGCTGCTGGCTGGTGCCAAGATCATCGAGGTTGGAGACACTCCTAAGGACAGAGCCCTCTTCAATGGAGCTCAGAAATGTAGGTTTTTATTACTCACTCAGCTGCTTTTTTTCTAGATCTTGTCACGTACCTTTGAAGCCCTGAAGATATCTTACACTTTGAAGCTTGCTCAATCATAGCACAGTTCATTTGGAACATCAGTTTTGCAGCAGCTCTGCCTGTTATGTTTCCAGTTGCAAATATTTTTTTTCCTGTCTTTTCGCAGTGTTTGGAATGATCATCACCATTGGACAGGCCATTGTATATGTAATGACTGGCATGTATGGAGACCCTTCAGAGATGGGTGCTGGGATATGCTTGCTCATCATCATCCAGGTCAATAAAAAATAACAAGCAACAGAAAAACATAAATTAATTAATTTCTCTATTGATCAATTCATTCTTTCTACCTGCAAAAATACTTTTGTCAAGCAAAATGTTTTAATTATATTATTTTAAATCCATGCAGTGTCATTTTTGTTTGTTAGTTTTTGTGTACATTTCTGCAGCAAGCAGACACATTGATACTAAGTGAAAACTGTTTATGAATAAATTGATTCTTTTACATTATTTCATAAATTTAAAGTAGATTGTCCACTGTAATTTTTCATGGGGAAGACAGGCCTTTCCGACCCCATCTAGATTATTGATTTGTTGTACACTATAGCTACATATCTACCTGTCCTGTCTCAGTACAAACATTGTGCTTGTTTCTTTAGCTCTTTGTTGCAGGTCTGATTGTCTTGCTGCTGGATGAGCTCCTCCAGAAGGGCTATGGTCTGGGCTCAGGTATCTCCCTCTTCATTGCAACTAACATCTGTGAGACGATTGTCTGGAAGGCTTTCAGCCCCACCACCGTCAACACTGGCAGAGGTAACAGCACTGGGAGCAAATGCTTTTTCTTTTTTGTTTTCTTTTTTTGTTTGTTTTTTTTTAAAGCTGAGTGGTCAGGCATGAGATCAATATCTTAATGTGTGTTATATTAAACAACCCAGTGATTCTTCTGGTTTTATCCAGGTACTGAGTTTGAGGGAGCCATCATTGCTCTCTTCCATCTCCTGGCTACCCGCACTGACAAGGTGCGTGCCCTGAGAGAAGCCTTCTACAGACAAAACCTGCCCAACCTCATGAACCTCATCGCCACCGTCTTTGTGTTTGCAGTGGTCATATACTTCCAGGTGAGCCGGCAACACCAACTAAATATAGTCCAGAGTTCTATCCGCTTTTATTGCATTAAAGGAATTTCATATTCGGAGTACTGGGAATGCAAATACCTGCTCGGTTAGGAAATGTAGAAAGACAGACATTATGAGTAATATTTTGCTGTCTTTGAGTGCTTTGCAGATGCTCTGTTGTTAAACACATTTGCACTTCCTCACCAGGGCTTCAGAGTGGATCTGCCCATCAAATCAGCACGTTATCGTGGCCAATACAACACTTACCCCATCAAACTGTTCTACACCTCCAACATCCCCATCATCCTGCAGTCTGCCCTGGTCTCCAATCTCTACGTAATTTCACAGATGTTGTCGACACGTTTCAGCGGAAACTTCCTGGTCAACCTTCTGGGAACCTGGTCTGTAAGTATATAATGGGTGCTCTCTCTCCAGTACATCCAGTCCAAGTCCTTACAACATGTTTAAAGACCAAGAGATTGTATTAAGGAGTCTTAGTATTATTTGTGTAAAGTTGATGTAATCTTGTCTAGTCAAATAACTCATGGATATAAACTATCTCACTTACAAAATCTTTTTTAATTTAGGACACTTCGAGTGGAGGACCAGCTCGGGCCTACCCAGTGGGCGGTCTGTGCTACTACCTTTCGCCTCCAGAGTCATTTGGTTCTGTTTTAGATGACCCAGTTCACGCTGTCATTTATATTGTCTTCATGCTTGGCTCCTGTGCCTTCTTCTCCAAGACCTGGATTGAGGTGTCTGGATCCTCTGCCAAAGATGTGAGTGTGTGTGTATGTGGAAAACTTGGCTTTGTCAAAAACTGTCAGTTTGTATTAAACTGTCCACTAATATCATTTTGTGTGTTTCAGGTTGCAAAGCAGCTGAAGGAGCAGCAGATGGTGATGAGAGGGCACAGAGAGACCTCTATGGTGCATGAGCTTAACAGGTACAAAAACAACCTAAGAAAATAGCATCCCAGGTTTCTTTGTTTGCTACTTGCTGCATATAGAAAGTAGTCTTCCAGAATATTTGTGTGTTTATAATATATTTTTATCTGCAGGTACATCCCCACAGCTGCTGCCTTTGGTGGTCTGTGTATAGGAGGGCTGTCTGTCATGGCTGACTTCTTGGGTGCCATTGGCTCGGGCACAGGGATCCTCTTGGCTGTGACCATCATCTACCAGTACTTTGAGATCTTTGTGAAGGAGCAGAGTGAAGTGGGCAGCATGGGAGCACTGCTCTTCTAGAAAATACCAACCTTCTGACGCAAACCAGACACAGTTCATCCACCCCCTCCCATCATTTTTTTTATTTGCATTTTTGCAGTTCGCACAATCAGTACATTTTCCAGCTGGGATAGGTAATTTTTCTCTGCCACCTTTGTTCCCCACCATATTTCTCTAGCATGTCAATGCTGAGAAAACTGTTTGGGTTACTGCCAGGGTTGAGCATAGTATCAGTCCTTTTTATTCCAAGAGCTACTACCCACCTCTCTGCAGGCTGCCTAAATCCCCACTGACTGTCTCTTCAGCTGAAAAATGCCTATAAACACACAAGTGTGAGGTGTTGTCTCTGACTTACCTCAGGCATTGTTCATTGCAGCATGTACAAGGAACACTAGACACTTCAGACAGTGACAACATGTAAGTGCTTATTTCAAGCTGAAGGCACTGTGCCTGGACTTTGCAGGGGGAGTTGAAAGAAAGCCATGTCATGTTCATCACATAACAGTCATGCTTGAGGTTTCTAGGGCACTATAGTAGGATGTGAAAAGTATAAATAAAGTATGCTTACACTCCTAATAAGGTTTCTGGTAAACTCTGACAAACTGTTGGTGGTTTTCATTTATCTTTATTTTGATATTTTAAATGATGGACTATGTCTATATTCACTCTGGTCTTATGTAGGGCACAGTGTTTGTCCTCTGTCTCTGATTCCTCAGAGGAAAGTGTTTGTGTGTGTCGTTGTGCTCTTTTATTCCCAGACTGAATCGCTGCACAATACTGCCGAGGTGGTCGGGATGAGGGTGGGTTTGATAGGGATGAAAAAGGGGTTTCATTTTGGTTTTTACTTTATGTAACAGACATAATTGTGTTATTAAAAAAAACAGGATCTTTTTTTTCCAAATCATGTGGAAATTGTGTTTTGATTCCTATTGTCTCGTTGTTGTCCTGTGTCATGGCATGTACTGAAAAGACTACAGGATACTAATTGTGGGTAAGATAATGAAGAATATTGCATAGTGGCATAGCAACAAAATGGTTTAGTGAAGTAAGACTACAAAATCAACTTGCAGAAACAAGCTTTGACATAGTTTGTCACATCAGTATCATGATTTTGAGCCTTATTCTGTTTTTGATTATATTTGGGATATAGTGTTTACATGACTAATTTGACAATGGAAACGATGATAAATAAGATGTCTTCAAGACGAATCAGTCCAAGTCCACTTACATATGACTTATTACTTTTAGACATTCTATGAGCTGGAGACAATCCCCAAACATAACAAGTTATGAGGAACTGCATTGATGGATATTTTATTGGGTGAGCATTCACAATACTTTTTGTAAAAAGATTTTTTTCTCAATTTACATTTTAGTTTTCATCCAAATTTACTTTTCATCTACCAGCTCTTCACATGATCTGAATCTGAAGCCTTGTAAATTTTAGACTCAGTGATTATCTCCTGTAGTTTGTCATGCACACAGATATGGCTGCAATGATTCACATCTAGAGGGATATAACAGACAAGAAACAGCTTGTTCTGTGCAAGTTTTGGTAGAGTGTGTAATGTGGTTAGGTTTAGCCTTAAGGCTCCAGAATGTCATATGAATTTAATAGAAATTGAAAAAATGAGAAAACTTAGTAAAACTAAGTTAAGATGGGAAAATATTGTTAAATGTATGTAAGTTCAGTTTATTTAAATATAGTTTAAGAAGGTATTAACTAACTCAGTATCTTTATAGATGTGTAAGCGGTTGTAGTCATTTCACTGTTTAATTAATTAGACTGTTTATTTTAATTATTAAATGTAAAATTGTTTATTATTTATTATTTTAAAAAGGACGTGTGACGTCATGATCGTGCGCCCACATGTGGACAGGTCACAGGGGTAACGGGGCTGCTGGACGCCGGGTAGCTTGTCAAATGAAATCCTCGCAGTTGTGGACCAATTTCTTCCCCACTGGTGATCTTTTAGCACAGAGGACGAGACTCGACGGACAGAAACACCCGCAAACATGTCGTACTGCAAGCAAGAAGGTAATGTCGGTGCTCTTTCATTCATTTTCGGTCTGTGTCTGAGCAATGTCACCGAGTTAGCCACCATGCTAGGCTAACAGCGGTAACTCACGATAGGTTAGCTAACCGCTTAGCTGCGAGGGAAGCTAAGCCTCCAGCATTAAGGCTCTGAGTTAATATTGTTTTTTGGTATTGTAGTACTTTTACATAATAATCACTGCAGTAACGTGTCACGTAAGCTAAGTGACAGTTGGGGAGAGTTGTCAAACGGTTAGCTCTAATCCTGGTGGCTCTGTTATAAGGCTGTCAGACGGTGGGGCAGGTTAACTCAAGCCAAACCTACCAAACGGGGTCACTGTCAACCAAACAGTACACCAATACTATGTGTTTGTTGTATCAATGGAAAAACATAATTCTGTACTTCAAAATTATGACACCGTATTGTCCACGACCAGGTCTTCTGACTCAAGAATTTATTGTAATTCCTGTATTTCTTATTTAAGGTAAAGATCGCATCATCTTTGTGACCAAGGAAGACCACGAGACGCCCAGCAATGCTGAGCTGATTGCAGATGACCCCAACGACCCATATGAGGAACAAGGTTAGTCATTTAGTTATTTTAGAAAAGCTGAACTAGACTTCCAAAGGTTCCTTGAAGACAGAGTCTGGTTACCTGTCAGTGTATGCCATCAAAAGACCAAAACCAACTATGGATCAATCCTGCTCACAAATATTGTCTGTGTAGCCCTTTGTGCCAAAGAAGTCCACTGTTGTTAAAAGCACATCAGTGAACCACACTGATGACATGTCCCTTTATTACCGTGAAAACACACACTGTAGTTAATTTGACTCAATCCCTTATGGAAATACTTGGGCACCGAAGCTGCAGCTGAAACTAGTCCCCAACAATTACACTATTCAATCCTGGCTGGGGGGATGAGATCCACAGACAGGGCAGGGAAGTCTAGAAAGTGCATGGGGATTGTTGACATTATCAGAATATACTAAATCACCAGACTTTTCCTGTCACTCATGAAGGAATTCTGCTGACTTCTTGTTGTGTGGTTTACTGTTTCTTCAGGCTTGATCTTGCCTAATGGAGACATCAACTGGAACTGCCCGTGCTTGGGCGGCATGGCCAGCGGACCTTGTGGCTCTCAGTTCAAAGACGCCTTTTCCTGCTTTCACTACAGTAAGGAAGAGGTGAAGGGCTCAGAGTGCATCGACTACTTCCGTAACATGCAGGAGTGCATGCAGAAGTACCCTGAGCTCTATCCTCAGGAGGAGGATAAAGAAAGCTCCAGCCAAGCAGAGTCTGACCCTGGTTCTGCCTCTGTTGCCTCAACTGAGGGCTCTGCCTTATCCCCTGAAACTGACGCTGCCCCGTCCACTTCAAATCTCTCATCTGACAGTGTGTCACCAACAGACAGTCAGGCTGCCAGCTAAGGTCAATCACTCATCATCCATAGGCTCTTGTTCTCTGTGTGCAAGCACTGCCCAGTATAAATGACTCGCCATGAGGAGCTCTGATTGGTCGCTTCTCCTGTTTAAGCCTACAGAAAGGACTTAGACTGACACAGCTCTGACACTCACGGGCAATAATTACAAAGGCCAGCAGAGGAGGACTTTGTGACTTTGTTAATGCAGAAAAACGTAGCGTATGTACAAAAGTATAGGCTGTTTTATTTGCTGAGCACTCAAAAATCATTGGATGATATGATTTAATGACAGGGACATTAGCTCAAAAACTCACTTTATATGCAATAGGTTAATTAATTTGCTGCGTGTTCTCATGTCAATCAGAAGAGTTCATTATGTTTGTTGTCCTGTTAATGACGATTGATCAGGATTATTACTTAGCACTGATTTATCACTAATCGTTCAGTATGACAGAAATCTGAGCAGTTTACAGTTTAACAGTTGAATCCATTTGCTTTCCATCACTTGAGAGACCAAAACACATGTAATCTGTAAGAAAACAAGGCTTCTGTTACTGCTTCTTTGCAGTGGACATCACGTTGATATTAACACAGATGTTTTAAACTGTTTGTAGACATCTTGTAGAAACTTCAGGGTCTCCATCTACGTCTGTTGTCTAATGAATGATGGTTGACACTGTATCTGGCTGAGACCAAAGTGGTTTGTCACGTTTAACTGTTGCTGCATAAATGTTTTTGTTGTCTCAACACTGTCTAGAGTCTCCAGTTTGGATGCTGTGGTCACCATTCAGTGTCATTCATGTCATTCAGGCCTTAAAGGACTTGATGGTATTTATCAAAAATTAAAATGATCGTCGAACAATCTCAACTTCTACTTTCCTTTTGTCCTTCCATTGACAAAGCACAACTACCTCTCATCTCAGTGATATGTCTTTTCGCATGTGTTTAGTTTCATGAGTTTTGTTTGAGCTAATATTGATTAGGAGATTTGCAAGTGTTTGTGTATAACAATCAGTGATTCTGCATAATACAACCTTCAACCACACAGTTTTACAGCCTTCACTTATCTTATTATATTGCTTGTATGTTAAGTTATAGTTTCATAGCATTTTTTCAAATCCCCTTAGCTTTCAGAATTAATTATATTTACCATTTATAACAAAAGTGAAAAATAATTTTTAAGAAACACAATTTGACAAAAACAGTTTTACTTGTTACATATTTCCTGTATAGCTAAATGACTATTTCTGTACATTGCTCTTGGGTGGTAAAAAAAAAAAAAAAAAGATGATTGAATAACAAATTTGTTAGACTCAGTCTGACAAACTTTACAACTGGCTATTTGCTGTACGTATGGTGAAAAAACAATGTTGTATCCAGGCAAGGCCTTTAATTATAGGTACATTACACTTGCAGACAGTTGAATTTGACCTCGAAACATTTATTTCAGTCTTTTATTTTGTGTTACACACCCACGCATGGTGAGTACCTCTCTTCTAGAATGACCACAAGTTTGCCTCTTGGATAATTTGCCTTTGATGACGTGTTGTCGAGCCATTTTCAGTCCCTTCTCTGAAGTGTCCACTGACTCGTGACTGTCCTTTTGAAATTCTCTCAAGTGTGTCCCACAGTTTTGGATCATATCGCTCATGGACATGTGTTCGTCAGGCCCTCTGATATAAGCAAACCCAGTCGAGGTGTCCAGGGCACCACTACACTTTGCATGGTGACCAGCAAACGGCCTGTTCCAGCCTCCTCCGGGCCTGCAAGCAGGTACTCCATTCCTAGTTTGAAAAAGTAAGATATTGTACATTGATGTGGCCAAGTGCAATATTCAAAATTGCACTCCTTGCAATATCTGCCAAAATAGTTTTTTGCATATCGTTAAGTCCTACAGTATATCATGTTTAGCCTCCTGATTATGTCTGCTTCTCTTGGTGCATTTACAGAACAGTTATTCTGGGTTTCATACACTATACCACCATTTCTTTTTCTTTGTCAGGTTTGGAATAGGTCCTACCTGGGTTTAGTATAGGACAGGTGCAGCCACGGCTGGTCCAGGACAGAGGATAGATGCTGATTGTCCCCTGGTACAGCGTCACCTGGCCTGATCGAAGGACTTTGCGAACTTTGACCTGAACTTCTGCGTGGCTACCTTTGTCATGAGCAGACAGCACACTGGCCTTGATCACTGTCATGGGCCACACAGGTGGATCAGTCGGGAGTTAGCAAACATTGAGACGCCATTTTAAAACATTGACCAATGAATAGCTCAATGTTTAGTTTGTAAAGGAGAAATGCACATTTTATTTCTCACCATAGTCATGTTTAGTCTTACAGAGGTCAGACACACTTCTCAGCTTCTTCTCCTTACAGCTGCACTTTCCTGTGTGCAATACCACAATTTTAATCCTTACAACGCAGATGAACATCATAATGATCAACACAGCATCATTTCAAAGTCAGCTGACACAACACTCACCTGTATAATGCAGAGCAGAGACTGCGAGCTCCTTTGACCACTGTACCTCTTCTTCAATTGGGAACATATGATCCAGATCAGGGATTTTTCCACCAACAGCCACATTGAACACCTGATTATTTGTGTAGCTGCAGAAGTAGTATAGAGCATTTGACATTAAGGTTCCTTATTAGCCATTCTTGTTGTACTGGCACATTCAGCTCCCTTAGTGTTTGGTGAAAAATATGGCCAAAGGTTAAGCATCCAGCTACCTGTCCAGACACTGCCCAGTGGTTGGATTACAGCTGACAGGGCAGACACAGGGTTCACAGCCCTCATCTCCAAAGCCCCAGTAGCCGGGCAGGCAGTGGCTGCAGCTTGTGCCCCCTACACCTGATTTACAGTGGCACTGCCCACTCCTAGGGTGGCACCAGGGTCCCTCCTCTCCAGGATGAGGAGGCAAAGAGCCCTGTGGATCACACCGGCAGCCTGACAGACACAGACACAGACACAGATACAGATACAGGTCTGTGTGCTGCTGAAAGATTTAGTTTTGCACTATAAACTACAGATATATGCCAGCAGATGGAGCTATAAGACATTGATGGTATTGATTCTCTCTATTTCATTCACAAACTTCTCTTCCTTTGAGATTAAGAAAACGTTGGACAGATATCACAGGTTTAGCTGGCAACACCTAGTGGCCAGTCATGAGACCTCTTTTCTTCTGTTTTTCAGACAGGTTCAAATCACATTCGCCATAGAATCAGTAAGTGACCCTTTGTTCTCTGTTTCTTACGTGTGCAGGCGTGGGGGGAGTTGAGGGGCAGGGATGGGTGGCGGTGGTAGCCATGGCGACAACGCTGGCACCGACGCCCGACAGCGTTGTGTCGGCAGTCATCACAAACACCCCCGCTGGTGCCACCAGATGACAGCCATGCCCGCTGAGAGAAGTGACAGCTGTCTGCGTGACCGTGGCACTCGCACTCTGGGGTCACAGAGGAGTATGATGTCATGGCAGTTAGAGAGAGGAGAGAGAGACGAAGTGAGGACATCAGGATGAAGAGGAAAGAGAAAGTGAACGGGGAACATGGACGAGAGACAAATCATAAGTCTGTGTTAGATTTTTGTCTAGTCGGGCAATGAAAGCATTGCTCATCTAAAAACGCAAACACATCTTGTGTTTGAAGCGCTGTTATATGGAACCTTAATAAGACCTATTGTAAGTATTTAATTCATTCATTTCTTCTCTAGCTTTTCTCTATCAGCAAACTGACTGTACTCAGTGATCTAATAGTTATACAATCCTGTTGGTGGTCACTTACTCTGGCATGGGTTCGGCTCGCCGCTGCTACCGTTGGCAGGCCTCCAGGGACGATCATTGTAGAGTGGGGCACACTTCTCACAGTGATCTCCTGCTGTGTGATGAGTACACAGACACCTACCAAACACCTGTAAGACACATCTGGGGCTGCTCAGTTACAAACGTTACAGACATCTGCTCTCTGGAGACAGCTATAAGACAGATCCAGGCAGGTGGTGTAAAGAGTAAATCAAGCTATTCAAAGCCCTTTAAACTGGTAGTTTTCCCATCATTGAGTACATTTAACATCTGATCCTAACATCTGGACACCTGTGCGCTATAAATCTGTAACAGAGCACAGGCCAATCCAAAAACTGACAGACATATTTTCTCTCAAGGTCTATGTATCTTCTTTTACTTTGAAATGCACCTACATGCACGGAAAAAGCTACTCACCATGTTACTGTCCTGTCTGGTGTCTTGGCTGCTGTTGTATGGAACACAGTGCTCAGCATGTCCGTGGCACAGGCAGGTTCCTCTGGCCAGTAAAGTATAAATAGCATAATGTGCTGAGGCTGAGTTTTCTGTAGTGGGTGTGGAGGTTAGAGCTGAGGCTGTGAGGCTTGTCCGTCCTGTGGGGGGGTTCAGAGGTGCAGAACAGGTCTGAGCTTTTAGCAGTCTGATGCGGAGGTTACTGAGGGTAAGGCGGGCCAGGGCCTCTGGACTGTAAGGATCCAGTGTTTTAACACTGCTTGGGTCTAGTGTCCGTAATATTACCTGGGAAGAGAAACACACCACTAATCAGCACAGAATCAAACATTGCGGATCTGCTAAAAGATAAAACATTACATCTTCATGCATATTCTCGTACCTCGCCACCTCTGCAGGGTGTAGCACTAGTGTAACGAGATGTGCACAAAGACCCTGGCTGACTAAAATCATCAGACAAACCAAACTCTGCACTGCAATTGTTTGCAAAGAGCTTAAGAGTCTCCCAGGTCTTCCCAAAGTCAGCTGAACGTTCAATGGCCATGGCAGCAGGCCGGGGCGACCTGAACACCAAAACCACATGGGACAGACAGAACTGTGTTTCCAAATCCAACCGGATTTCATCCTGCTCCTCCTGCATGGTGGTGCCAGCACCTGATGCCCACCAGGTCTCCGGATGCAAGAAAGGGTCGTCGGTCATTTGAGCAGGTGGGTGAATGTCCTCAGGGTAGAGGTGATGGGTCACGGGAGGATGGCGGCAAGGGCAGTGGTTGAGGGAACTGTTCCCACAGCAGCTTGAGAGGGTGGTGAGGGTCCTGCCGCTGGCCAGGTTGCCTATGGGTGGACTACAGGCATGGTCCACACATCTGGAAACTGACACAGGGTGATGGAGAGAAAAAAAGTGGAACGTAGTTAGGGACTTGTGGATCACTGTTTTCATATCTGGTGACTGAAAAGTCTTCATGAAAGAACAAGCATTCAAGTCACCAAAGTCTTCATTGTGTTTTCCATGAATATTTAATTAACCCGATCATTGTGCTGCTGCTGCTGCTGCTCTGATGTGACACAGAATCCTGCACTTTCCCCACTGGATACCATTAAGAGGTTAGGTTACATGTGATGCCAAGACGCGAGGCAGCCACACTATCAAATTTATCTGCAACAGGTTTGACGCTTTTTCTTTAGACAGCAGGAAGCAACAGATTCACTGTCACCTGCAAATGAGGAACCATGCAAGACACCATTAGGTCATCAATCTCATGGATATTTGACGCAGTTAAGTGACCACAACTGTCTGCTCAATCAGTAGCATGGCCAAAGCACAAAGGGAAAAACGAGAAGGCGAATTCAGTGACAATGACACAACTGATTCAGAGAAACAGAATCAACAGTAACTGCGACGTTGATGCTCCTCACCTGCTCCGCTCCGCGTCACAACCACAAACAGCCAACAGAGCGCCACCAGCATCTGATGCCGACATTTCCCGAGCATACTAGACACTCTCATCCTCGTTTCTTCTGTGTTTACAGCATACACGGTGCGATAAACGCCTTGCAGGAGAGATGAGTCCCAACATTATCTGTAGCCTGTCTAGAGAACATGTGCATTTCTTTGCCAATTACGCAATGCGCAAAGCTTCCAGATGATTTCAAGAGCCTTTATTCGATGTCCTCGCAGAAATAATGTTTAAAAAATTTTTTTTTTTTAAATCCTAAAGAAGTTCAAAACATCCTCCAGGACAGCTAGGACATCTCTCTGACAGAGGTGGATTGTGCAATCAAAATATAGATCACTGGAGAGTCCAAGAATTAATACTCCACGTTTGACATAATAACCAAATGTTGCTTGTTTCCATTCGATAGTTTGTCCTCGTCTATTTTGCACAATGAAAAGTCGGCCCTTTTCTATGATCATTCATTCATACAAATACTTCCTTTAATTCACAGCCAACCCGTGAGCTCCGTGCCCCAGCCAGGTCTAGTGCTGTACGCGTTTACGCACAGGAGGCGAGTGCGCGCTCTATTTATCCATGGTTCTCCCCACCCCCTCCCACACACACACACACACACACACACACACACACACACACAGTGTGAGGACGTGGTACTGCAACAACACAAAAACCCAAAGTACCCTGGACTGAGAAGATGTATGTTTTCTTCAGTCTGGCAAACATCCATCCATGAGGACTCCGTCAAAGATCCTGCGCAGAGGAGGACAGACTTGCAACTTTCAGGGGCTCGTCAACGCAGTTAATGTGAACCAGCCGCACAGCGCATACCAGCTACACAAGGTCCCTCCACTAACCAGGGCCTCGTAGCAGGTCGAGGAAATTAGTTTATCTGCCTCTGCTCTCCTGTTTTTCTGCTGCAGTAATTCCAAGTTACAGGTCTCTTTGAAGTCTAGCAGGAAGAAACCTGAGTAGGGAGACAAAAATAGTCCTCAGTGCAGTTATTTGCAGCTTGATGGCGCATTGTGGCACCAAAAGAATCTGACAGCCTGGAGTTTCATGCAAATGAGCCGGACAAGAAAAGGGCCTTTCTCCCATCTGTCTGCCTGACTGGATAAATTACTCTGCCAGTCTTCATTATAATAAACACATGGTCTGATACATGACAGTCCTTCTTTTATAAATATTTTAACTGCACACATCAGGAAAAGTACAAGCCTTTGCTGAGATTGATGTGTTTTCCCTTCCTGGCACAAACACACACACACACACACACACACACACACACACACACACACACACACACACACACACACTGAGTTTATGAATAAACACCATGTCTCTTCAGTTTTATGGCTCAACTTCAATTACAGGGGCTCAGAAAATTGGAATAGATGCACAGAATTGGATTGGTTTCCATAAATGTCTTTAATGCCTTACAAATTGTTTACAGACCTGCCTGCTCTGCTTGCTTTTCCCCAGAGTGGAGAACAAAAACAGAATTACTAAGGAAAGGCATATGGGCCAGTGATGATGATAATCTGTGTTGTGTTTGTACTGACAGAAAATATAATATGATGTCATTTTAGGAGCAGCCAGCAGCGGATTACTCACATCATTTTGTCCCAGATATCAGTCCTTATTAATGTGAAATTTGTCCATCTGTAATGGTTTTGAAAGGATCTTGCTGTTAAAGTTTTTTATGCCTTCTCCACCTCATATATCACTCCATCTTTATCTGTTGTACATTTGTCTTTGTTCACCCCTCCCCGGTCGTTGCTTTCATCTCTCTGTCCTCCTGCTTTCCACTCTAACACCAGCTATAGTGTCTGGCAGGCCTCCACACAATAAAACCCCAGAGGCTCTCCTTCATCTTCACGCATCTCAGTTTCTCCTTTCGTCTCACTCCAGTGGTGCCGTATATGTTAAGAACAGTTTCATGGAAGATTAGGGTAATGCCATTTATGAGGGATTTGCCGTTATCTGGTAATGTTAGTGGCATACGGAGAGCTTCTGGCTGATTTAGACTCGGTTCTGGCTCACCAGGACACATGGAAATGAGATCCACATCTTCTCACAGGTTCCTGTGTGCATTTGTGAGTTTGAGAAGGAAGGGTAATGGATAAAACATAGAGTCACACTGTAGGTGTGGCCCAGCTGCGGTTTTGCCTTCATTGACAAAATCAGGCTGGGTCAGGGGGAAGTTCATACTGTATGTGACTGATTTTTTAGTAACAAAGACTGCAAAATTGTAAGTTTCAGTAAATGTAAGCCACTGAGGATTTGAGGTCCAGGTTTGCAGACCAGAGCCATAAAACATTTTTACGAGCAGCCAGTTCAAGTGCAAGTTAACTGTGTTTGGTTTCTCATTTTAGCTTCAATAAGCAAAACACATTGGATTCTTAATTGACTAAATTGTAATTAAGGGTAATTTTCTGTGACACTGGAATGCAGAGCTGCCCACAGCCAATAAAGTGCTTGTTTATCAAGGAAGACAAACAACAGAATCGCACACCGCAACACGTTTCATTCAAAATGCTTAAGGAAAAATGCCCCCCCCCAAGTTTCAGCAAATCCATTCTGTCGCTGTTCAGGATACATCTTCATCATGCCCCCCAGCTATGAGAGGTCAAATACCAACCAAGAAAGGTCACAGGGATCTCCTACCTGCCCCATGACTGCCTCTCTAATTGCTCCTCTTTCTCTCATTTTCAGGGCTTAATGGGGGCCGGGGGTTAGAGAGTCAGGCTCAGACAAACAGGGACCCCCCCTTCCCACCCTTAATAATCCTCAGTGTTTGTCTAGGCTGCTCATACATGTGTGTGTCAAGCACATGGTGTCACTCTGCACCTCTCCATCTCCTTCTCCCTCCATGTCGTCTCTGTCTTTGTGTTCTACATGTCAGCTCATATGTTCCTCCAGGAATGAAGAGGATTAAGCTGCTTCCTTACATGACTTTACTGCATGTAGGCCCGATTGGCCAGGCCTTGATTTGTTTCTCTAAATACTAATCTTAGGGTATGGTATGTGGATTTGGTACAGTCAATCCTATGCCAGTCTAAATTAAAAGTCTCCATTTCTTTTTGTTAAGAAAACTATAGTGACACACAGTAGGATCTCATATGACGTTATCCACTGGCCGCAAGAGCAACCAGTAAATGCCATGCTTAATAGGGTGTGCTTGAGTTAAGCAGTGAGGTCAGAGTTAATTATCCTGTTGAATTTTTGGAGAAAGACTCATACATGTACCTACAGTGTAAAATACACAGTCCTGATGTCGGATTTATAGTTCCAGGAAATTCTAGCTTAGACAGCTGTTCTATTGAAGATCATACAAGTAAGTCTTCCTAAATACTTTACCTTGAAAACCACCAGTTAACATAGCTTGAGGTTAAAAGGTCAAGGTTACAGGTCAACTGCAAAGGTCTACAGTTCAAGTCCAATAAATAGATAAATAAACAAAAAGAGATGACTGTATTTCTCTAGGATTGTCTGAATTGGTCTGTTACTTTTATTTACTGTAATTTATGAGCTTGACCATTCGCTGCTGATATTTGTTGTCATGATCGTTGTGTCATTCGGGGCTTTTTGATAAGATGAGAGGCAGTTTAAAGTTAGTCTGTTCACATGTGCATGTGCAGATCCATCATGTGTGTGTGTACTTATGTGCTAGCATGATAGGTTTAGATTGCATGGTTCCTCTTTGATGTGAGAGAATGAATGACACTGATTAAGCTGTCAGACCAGAAACTGATAAAGGCCAGATGAGGTAGGATGACAAATCAAGGCCTCTGTGAAGCACTCGGGCCCATTGCCAAACCAATAATGTGTGCATCTGTGAGCTTATGTGTGGATTTGTGGGTGTTTGCTCAGGGAGGAGTTATGGTCATAAACTCTTACATATGTGTATGTGACGGGAAATTATGCAGAACTGTTTCCATTTATTTTTTTATTAATGCTTAACGAGGAGGAATGACGGGAATGTTAAAGAGTGGCTCACTTGAGCAGGCTTCATTTGAGTGGTGATGACTTATTTATAGCTGAAACTCCTGTTCAGTATAGGACAACAAGTTAACCTCCCACCCAGAAACACACTTGCAAACAGACACACTCCCACTAGTGGCTCCCTCAATCTCGTGTCCCTGTCTGACTTATTTATATATGTTTATGATGTTATCATCTAACAAGCTCAAGATTTACTTTTGTGTTCACTGACATGAAGATGTACACATACAAACACAGACACAATTTCCTGATAACTCTTTCTTGGCTTTCCATCGCCCACTCACATAAACAAATTGGAATGCCAGCACACACAATGGTTTTCTACCACAAAAATACACACAGACATGTGTTACAGATTCAACTCAGTGCTTTCTTATTCGTCCAGCTCATATTTGCACACCCACATAGATAAAGCACACTGACTTGGCTTACATAACAATTTCTTTTAACTGTCTCAAAAAACATCAATGGACTCAAAGGAACTAGTAATTTGGCACTTTATTAAAACGACATATCAAATGTAAACAGCAGGACAAAGCTAATGAACATCAAGGGTGCTGTTGGTCAGAGGTCAGCCCAGGGAGGTGAGGATGAGTACTGGGCACTTTTTGAAGAATAACATAAGTCAGATGCAGACAGCCAAAAACATAATGCTTACATTGCAAAAATACACAGTTTTAGTTACTTTTTTAAAACTCTACATTACGGTGGTTCTCCCACTATGTTGAATATCTTTATGACCCGTGGTGTCTGACTTTGGTTCCCCTCCTAAAAGTCATTCTGAGAGATGGAGCAAATGAGAGGAAAAATCCAATGCAGCTGTTTGTCCCGGGCCGCAGGTTGGGGGTTCGAGTGTGTCTCTCATGTCTGGCTACTTTGCTGCTTTGAGGCCCTTCTCAGCTCATTAAACATGCCTTTATTGGCATGCCAAGAGTCCACCTGTGATTCACCCAACCCATGACGGCAACTTCATGCTATGGCCAAACACAAGGGTCACAGTTAAACAACAGTACCTCACATGACCGGGCAAAGTCAGAAATCAAATCTGCATGGAGGCAGCCTCATACATTTATTGCTGGTTTCTGCTTTGCTCTCGTAAAATGCACAGTGACAAAGCACCATGATGTTAACGTGACTTATGCTGCCCTCATGGTGATTCTGTTTCATCTATGAAACCAGTGATGTTCATTGGCCACAGTAGCACTGTCACTCAGATCAGATCACAACAGATCAGATTACCTTTAAAAGAGAAAAAGCACTTTGAAAATGGTGTGTAGTGATGGGTATTATGTTGTTAGTGGTAGGTGTAAAGAACATTTTATAGCTCTGCAGCAAATGATCCCTTCATGTTTTTATTTTTTTAATATTAATATAAGAAAGTCTAACGAAACTGTGCGGGAAACTACAGCATGCTACTACATGCATGTTTCCACTCCTGTGTGCAAATGTGAAAATAAAATTGCACAGTAACGTAAGGGTGTGCCCACATTCGTAGCTGGATTATGGGCTTCTGCAAGAGAAAAGAGGTATGTAGGAATATGTGTGACCGCTAAACCTTCCTCGCTTGCCCAACAATGTGACAGTGAGAAGGGGATAGCACGTGTTTGATCCTATCAGCCAACATCTGGCCCTCAGGAGGAGCTAAAGTTAGCAGCACATGCTGATGTCATTAGTGTAAAATGGGAGTTACATTCACAAAAGCATGACCCTCTCAACATCCCAATACTGTAAAAGTAGTAGAGAAGGAAGAAGAGAAGTAGATAAAGAGGGGAGAGGATGGATAACACATCTGGGTGAATGTAAGTGACTAATATTGATGTTCTTTAATGGTTGATGTTAAGCCAGATCTTTCATATCAGCATTTATCTGCTGCTGGACTGTTTGAACAAGGAGTGAGGCATTGTGGGAGAGACAGACGAGTACAGGGTGGATCAAAGCTGTAACAAAGCTTCCACATCTGTCCAATCAAGTCCCATCACCATGGTGGGCTCCTGGCTCCAGAGATGGTTGCAGTACTGACAACCAAACATTGGTAGGAGACCACCACCTCTTCAGAGACTTGTGGTTCTCGTGTGGTTTTCTTCGAAACCTCTCTGGCCTGGATCTCCTCACTGATTCAGTCAATGGCATTAGGCATGTGTTAGTGATTAATACACTGCTGTGGTCAGGATGATTTCAGGCCACTCTGATATGATAATGTCATTATTAGATGTGGGTTATTTAGACCCTTGGGGAAGTCTTTCATTTGGTTTAGGCTTCCTCATAGGGTGAGGTCATTGTTTTGGGACTGAGCTCAATTGAGGGGAAGCCAATGAAGCGTAAGGCCTCTTATGAAACACTTCAATAGGCCCATCTTGAGTAATGAGCCAGTGCTGCACAAAACTGTAGTGTCAATAGCATCCATATCAAGTCACTCTGTGTATGTGACCTTCGCTCTTTGGCTCCACTGTAAAGCATTTTGTCAAAGGCCTTCTCACAGAGCTGAGTACAGTGATGTACAGTAGGTCACCTCTGACCCCCTTGTTCTCATGATCCCTGCCACAGCCAAGCACAAGAACTCCTGTGCCCTCAGATTTAATTTTTACTAGCCTATACCTCAGCTACTTTCCAATCCCCTCTCAACCTTAATTTATCCCTATCAGCGTGGCAGTATGTCCTTCACAAGTGACACGTGAGGGTTCAGACACATGAGACTATTCATTTGTGCTTGGCTACCCAATCTCAGGCTGCTCTGATGGGTTTCAACTGAAGAGGCCAGGGGCAGGAGCAGGGGCTGCAGTGCATGATGCCTCTGATCTACCATGGGAAACAGACGAGGTTATGATGCCCTTGTGACCCAGGAGTGTGGGGATCGCTTGGGTCAATGGGGTTTTCCCCGTTATGGACACATTTGAGCTGTCCTGAGTGTGAAAGAAAGAGATTTCAAATTCCAGCACAGGAACGTGTGCATTCCAATCAAATTCCATTAGATTATCATTACTGCCATTACCATCACTATCTGCACCAGGAACAGCATGGGATATGAGTGTAACGGTGTTTACCTGTGGAGAACAATGTCATGTGAAATTTCTCTGGTGGTTACCTATACATTTACTCACAGCTTTGAGAATCACTGTCCAAGATGCTCAATATATCTGAGATATGGATTGATATTTAACTTTTTGAGCTACAACTTTGTTTCAGGTCTTCTACAACTGCTTTCATCCAGCAGTTATTCAGATGTGTAAATTAGTGGACAGTAGGATTTAGGGATTGGGAGTATCCTTAATGAGAAACGATTTCACTCATTATGCACTAAAACACCACTGACTGCCTTTATTCTTCCCTTACCAGATGCAAGGAAAGTATTCAGAACTTTATTTCAGCAAAAGTAGCAATATTGAAATTTCAAAACACAAGAAAATCTTAAAATCTTTAGGTATTTAAGTATTAACAGTAAAATGTTGCCTGCTTTTAAGTATCAAAAGTGCTTATTATGCAGGAAAATAGCCCATATAACATATGGCAACCTATTATTGCATTGTATTTGCTTTCATGGTGTAGCTGCTGGAGGAATACTATTAGCTACTTTCATCTATAACGATGCATTTATTTTTTAAACTGATCACATTTTTTGTTTAAAATCTGAATCTACAAACCCAAGAGCTTTCACAACCTTTATGTGACAGAAATATAGTGCAGTAAAACGGTACAATATTTCCCTCTGAAATGTAATACATGTATAAAGTATCATAAAACACACGAAAAACAGTTGTAATTGGAGGGAAGTAATGCCTGACGGGGGAACGGACTGTGACACAACACCGTAGGCGGAGCTATGCATCTCCCTGGCAACCGTTGCCGCGTCTGACGTTTATGTCCTTACGCTTGGAAACTGAGATTTTAACCGTTCAGCTAGCCAGTATTTCACCAAAAGTTATATACATTGTACCTAAAATGAGCGTTACAACTTGTGACTACATTTAAGCTGAGGTATGTCCAAACGTCTGTTGTCTTTTGGTAGCTAAATTAAAGTAACAAACTTTACATAGGCTACTTGTTTGTAACCATTCAGACAAGTGATTTGGCGAATGCAAACGTTGCGTTTAACGGTAGCTATATGTAGCTATGTACACTGACCCAATAAAGTGTTGTTAAGGTTAGCTCAAAAACCTTTAGTATATCACCTGCTCTCCTTATATACGTTAGGTGTTTGATTCTCCCGGGTCATAAACAGTCTTGGTGGTCTGGGTATCATCGCATTATCAGTCATTCGTTTTTAAATTACAAATGAATTACTGATTATCCGATTATAAGCAGACCAAAATGGTCCTTTATAAGTTTTTGGCAACTGCTTTTTATCATTATTTTAGTTTGAAACCAAAAACCGAATTCATATGTTTTTATTTGATTGATGAGTTTTCATCAATGTATTACATTTAGCAATACAGTTTATTTAAAAAGTACGTAGGCTACCACCAGGAAATTAAAATCGAGTATACTTTGTTCTTACATAAATTATTTTATTCTGCTAGAAGATGGAGGGCAAAACTACGCCTTATTTTGGGGCACTCGTGCCATATCCTCCCAGCAAACCTCCAGAGCCCAGGCTCCCAACTCAAAGTCACAGGCGCCTCCATTTAATCAGGAAATGCTCTCTGAATGAACAGGAGGGCCTCTACTCACAAGATATTACACCCGGGTTCCAGGTAAAAAACACATAAGCTCATGTATTTGATGCTAATTCAGAGGTTTTATTATGAAACCCATGCAAGGAACAAAGCTTCTTGCTCTGATCTAAACTTATTTTTAGTTTCTTACAGTTGGACCTAAAATCCAGCAAAGGTCACAGGGCCAATCCAACCTTCAGTTAAGTGAGTACAACACACCAAAAGGTGAGATACTATATGACATTTTTAGGCATGCAGATGTTTTAAGAATTTCTAGTATTTCTGATGTGCCAACTTTTGCATTGGTAAGATGCGCATATTATGCTCTGCTGAAAAAATGTTTAATGTTTTGTAAAATCTTTGCCCTTCTGCATGGTTTTCCATAGTTACAACAGTCAAGACTTCATCTGACCAGTACAAGTTTGTTGATAAGGATTACCATGGACCTATCTCACAGCTATCTCAGAATCCTTACTTCTGCAGGCATGGAGATACACCTAAGGTCCAGTTACCCTATCAAACCATTCCTGGCCAGATACCTCGCAAGTTAGCGATAGAAAGGTTTGTGCTATTTGTGTGCACCGTGTATAACAAAATAGGACACTTAATTTGTGAAGCTTTCAGCTTATTGCATGCCCTGTAGTGAGCCTATTCTATATACTGCAGGACCAGATTCACTGGTCACATAAGAGTGAGTAAGACACTGAACTTTTAACATACAGTGGATATGTAGCAATTTTCTCATACTGAACATTAGCTGGTAGTGGGGTTCATCAATTAGTTTAACTGCCTTTTGTTATGTCTTATTTATACTGTTTTATATTATTTTCTTGCAGACGTCGAAGGGAATACTTGAAATTAGATTTTGAACAGCTCCTGGCAGAAAAAGGCATAGACTCCAATCTTATAATGCCAAGAAATCCGAGGAGTAGTGATGAGGATGTGACAACATCAGACAATCATGTATCCCCCTGTCTCCCACTGGAGGTGAGCCAGTTACTGCTGCAATGTTGTCTGAGGCATTTTGGTTCCCAATTACCATTATATCCAACATTTTGGGGTTCAGTACCACGCCACACTTATCTTTCCCGTGTGTCTCCCTTAGATATTTGACAATGAGGAGTATGACTGCTGGACTCCAGAAGACTGGCTTGCCCTGGGCAAAGCTGAAGGATCACCTGATCAAAAACCTATCCCTGCAAAAGCACTGCTGCCTACAGATAACAGTACTTCTTCTGGTAAGATGTCCTCAGCAATATAGAGTGTAAACAGAATAAACATTGACATTACTTTCTGTTCTTTAATGGTTACTCTCTTCTCTCTCTTTTGAAGAGGACACCAAAAGCTCCTGCTTGGAGTACAGCTGGCATTTAGTTGGGGTTCTTGACTACAGTAGAGACAAATGCCAGTACCTGGTGCAAAAGGTTCACCAAGTGTCAGATGAGGAAGGAAATCCTATTCTAAACGAAGGACACAAAAATAGCAAATTTCCTGGTTTGTTTTTATTTCTTTGTGCCATAATAAGACAGTATTGTCTCATTATTTGTTCTTGTCTCTAAAACCCTCTGTTTGTCATGTTATGTCATGTATGCCTTCCCTGTCCCCCTGTTGCATAGGAGTAAACCCTTTGCTACCAGGCACTGAGCACTGGGTACCCAGGATCAGACTGTTATTCTTTGCTGAGGACCCACGTGTCTTTGTTGAACGGATTCAGTTTGCCCTACGCTTGAGGGAAAATACAGAGGCCCTGCTCTTCTACCACTTGTCTGTGGACTGCATGCCTATCTGGAAGGGAACGCCATCTCTTGATACCCACAGTCTGCAGTATATGAAAAAAGCCCTTTCAACCCCTGGGCTCAGGCTGGAAATGTAAGTAATGTCTGTTTCATATTACTGCTATAACTTCCCCCTTGTTCAGTATTGCCTGATTTATAAGAGGGCTCACAGAATTGAAAATGTAAACTAACTAATAAAAGGTGAATGAACCCAATATTATCTTTGCAGTATTGAGAAGTGTATAGGGGACTTGGAGAAAGAGGTCAAACTGGAATATTACCGTACTATGAACTGCATGACCTTTGACAAAGTTGTGATGAGCAATTCAGAGGAGTTTTCACACATCACCCAGCCAAAGAAGGACCCTGAGCATCTACCACAAAAAGGTGAGCCAGTTGGCCTTTTATACATTTGTTTAAGTCATTGGAGTCAAGATTAAACTATTTGCAGCCAAAACATGGTATTCACCTCAGAATCTAAATACTGGGTTGCTTTACTTACAGGGTGCATTCCAATTCCTCACTTTGACTATAAGAAGAACCAAGCTGTATTTGTCTTCCGCTCCCTGCTGAGAAAGCCAGAAGTGATCTGTGTATTATCTGAAGTAAGGTCTGAGTGTAACAAGGTAGCAACCATGAGGCTGTTCAATGTCACCTTGACCAAACCGCTGCAACTGGATGAGTTTGAGGTCATCCAGACTCAAATACATACTAAGGTACTGTAGTATCATGGTAGCTTTTCTTCTGCCATTATTAGGTAGGAAAGATAGAATGTTTTTTCTTTGAATAAAAAGGTGAATGCATAGTTTGCTTAAACAAAGTGTAGCTTATTCATGATCAACTAATTTGATAAAATTTGATCATGATCAACTTTAACTGCAGATTTAAGGCTTCTATTTTATTAAAGCGTTAGTGTGTACAAATCCAATTCATTTAAATTTGTCAGTGGTTACATTTTGTGGCTGATGTTAACTGGGAATTACCAGAGAAGCAAACCATGAAGAAATAAAAGACACCTGACTTCCATGAATAAAGAAACATCAAATTTTTTCCTCTTCAGATAAGCTTGCTTCTTCGGGAGTCATGGACGAACACGCTGAGCAACAGCATCCGTTCCAACCTGGGAAATATTGGCAAGGGCTCATACAACGTCAACGAGTCTCACTGGGATATGTACAAAATGTCCAGGCTATACGGACTAATGGGTGTCGTGCGTTTCAGAATGCAGGACTCCCTGCGCCACCTTGTGCAGAACTCGCTGGTCAGCCTGACTCGCCTTGTGTTGGACGCCTGCCACAGTGTGCTGACATGTCCTCAGGACCTGGTCTGGGGGAGTGACCTTATCACTAGTCCGTACAAGTAGGACAACATGCACTTGCACATGTAGTATAAACACACATGGGCCTACATGCACATGGTTATAAACATCACACACTTTTGTTCTCATACGCGTCAATATTGTCTTACATACTTTATATACTTAGTTCAGTTTTAATGAGTGACAGTAAGCAAGACATAACCTATTACTGTGTTGAATATTTAGCATTGTGTTGATAATATTACTCCATTGTCCATATCTAGGCCAAAAAAGAACCCTCTGTTCCTGGTGGACTTGGTTCTGGACCAGAATGGGGTTCAGTACAGCACACCGCTGGAGAATTTTGAGACGTCTATTGTTAACCTGTTTGATAGGAGCATTTTGGCAACGTACAATGTACCCCAGCTTGATAAGGTAAAATTAAATATGCAGTCACCTTAGTCACATAGCATTAAATTAAAAATGAAAAAGGATTTAACTGTTTCTCTCTTGTTCATGCAAGTTTGTGATGCAGAAGTTGTTTATTGGTGATGATCCATTACTGGAGTCAGTGAATTTGTGGGAACCAGAAGTAACTGAGCAGCGAGAGAAGGTCCGCAATGCACTGATACAAGCAGCCATCCCCCTCAGGGCTTATGCTACTGAATATGAAGAGCATTTAGATCTACACAACTTGGACATAGACACCCTTCTCAAGTAAGTTTGTATTTAAAATTACATATCTGAGGTCTCACAACTCCCTGTCACAAGTGTAGGGACATGATTTATGGTCCTCTCTGGATGGAATCAATGTTTTCCTCTGAATAATTCCTCGTTTCTGTCTCTATTTTGCTTCCAGCTCTCATACCCATGCTGAACAGACATCCCAAGAAGTGAAGAAAGAGGTGGAACAACATCTCAAAGAAATGGAAAAGATCCAACACTCCTTGCCATCCTACATTGTGATTGGTCCATTTATTGTCCGTGTAGACACTGTACGTCAGGCTCTCTCCAGCAAAAGAAAGGCTTTAGCCAATGCAATGCTGTGTCACCTGGCTCTGAAGCTACGCAAGAAGGTTGATGATGTAAGTCATTTGTTAAGAGGCCAGAAAAATATTTCATTATATATACTGTGTGAGTAACATTTATTGATGTGTTTTGATCATTTTTACACAGGACCTACATTTACTTCAACTTAACAATGACCTTTTCCTGCCTTTGGTCACTTGTGTTCTGAACATTGTAATCTTGTGTGTGTAGGCATGTGAAAAGTGTAACATTATAAGTAGAAAGCTACAGGAGATGCCCAACAGCATTGAGGAACTGACTGAAAAGAGAGAATGGATGAAACAAATCCCAGAACAGCTCAAGAGTTACAAGGTACGGATTGAAGTGATGAATTGAAATGATGAATGTTTCTGTCATTCATATCATGTGGAGGGTTACTTTCTCAAAAACTCTTATTTTTCCAATCTGTCCACAACAGGAACTTATTGGCAAGACCCTGTCAGACTATGAGGTACTAGAGGAACTTTGGTACTGTCTTTCAGATGAGGATGCTAATAAAAAGTAAGTGCAAAATCATCATGTTTATTTAAAACAAACTGATATGATGTGATATGAAAATTTCATTAATACGTTCTAATGTGGGATTAAGAGTGATTTAATGGGTTAGTGGTTAGAGCAAATAGATCAGTTTTTATGCTGATTGTTATAGTTACTTATCTATGCAGGTGGACAGCTATTGGATGGCCTCAAAGGATAATCAACCAGATGGAGGCAGCAGCAGTCCAGCATGTGGAGGATGAGGAGCGCTTCCGCAAGATCCAGCTAACTGATCAGAACAACTTTGGGGAGCACCTAGACACTCTACAGGTCAGCTGAGACAACTAGGGTTATTTGTTTAATAAGTACTTCCTACAGTATCAACTAAGGCCAGGTGCCCACTAATAACATAACTACTTCCAGATGGGCTCGGGATGATTTTCAGAAATATTCCTGACATCACAGGAATTTGAATATGTCTGGAATTGGACATATTATTATTCATAATGACTTGTCAATGGCTTTCTAGTTTACTGTTGTCCTTTAGTTTCAGGAAACTAAGATCGTGTTATTTGTTTATAAATCACCCTAACTGTGTTTATAGATGCTGGTTGCTGGGTTTACGGCCCATGTAGACATTGATCATGCCCATGATATGGCCAATGAGATGAGGCGTGCACGGGAGCAGCTCAAGGAATGCCAGACCTTGGCCCAAACCTACAACACCAGAGAACGTTTGTTTGGTCTTCCTGTCACGAACGTAAGTGAAAAGGAGTGCGGACGTGGTAGGATTTTTACAAACATTTTGTCATTACAGATGAATAATAATAATGAATAATAAATTAAATGTCATGCTTTTTCTGACAATTAAAAATGTATATTACAGTATGATCGTCTGCAAAAGCTGGTTAAGGATTTCCAGCCTTTTAAAGACCTATGGACCACCACCTCTGATTGGCTACATTCGCATGAGAGCTGGCTGAATGATTCACTATCTTCCATTGATCCTGAGCAGCTTGAGCGCAATGTTACAGATGCCCACAAGACCATGCACAAATGTATTAAACAGTTCAAGGACATTCCTGGTAGGTGACACATCTATCACCGTCCAAACTAGACAAAGTAAAGTGTTTGTTTGTGTGTTGTGGCTGACCTGTTATTTCTTTGTCTTCTCCCTTTGTCTTACATGACACTAGAGTGCCAGATGGTGGCAACTGTAATCCGCAACAAAATTGAGGACTTCCTTCCTTACATCCCTCTGATTCAAGGCCTAAGGAACCCAGGGATGAAGAGTCGCCACTGGGAGATGCTTTCTGAACGCATTCAGATGGAAGTAAAGCCCAAAGCGAACCTGACCCTCTCCCGCTGCCTGGAGCTTGGCCTGCAGAACCACGTGGATGACATAGCTCATGTGGCTGAGGTGGCTGGGAAAGAGTACACCATTGAGCAGGTACCTTTGAACCACAGTCACACATGCAGTATTGAATTAAGTGTTATGTGTGTTTCGTAAAAGGTTTGTGATGAATAGAGTGTTGCTGTGAAAAGTTTGGACAGGATTTGGGCAGCTTATTTTTGTGTCTGTGCACCTGGGTGAAAGTAGTCACACCATAGCTTTTAAGCTATTTACGCCTGTATGGAATGGCTATCTAAGCGCCTTGGGTTTTTTTTTTGCTGTTGAAAACGGTTCACATATACTCACATATACGCTGAGTGGCATACTAAATATCTGCCGCTGTCAGGCACCTATTAAATGCTGCTTTCTAGTTGAATGGGTCAAGCACAGGACTTTTCCACCAGGAAACTGGTGTCTGACTCCTATGTGAAATCAAAAGTTGATAATTAATGAGTTTTAGACTAAGTTGACTTTATCTTATTTTTATTATTATATTTAGTTTTAGTCGCAGTGTCGTTCAGTTTGGGAAACAAAACTACATGCTTAGGTTTAGAAAAAATAGACCCTTTCACAATATTAACCATGTGTTAGAAAGACTTTCTGCTAGAACTTCTCCCATGTGACTCACTGAAGTGGTCCAGGAGAGCCTAAAACCTGGGTGTAAATAGCCACATGCAGATAGCAATGTTCAGTATCCACCCAGGGTGTAAATAGCATTGTTGGCTAAGCACACCTGGGTACATACAGCACCTGGCCTTATTTTTAACCTCTGCCTGAACAGAATGTAGAAGTTTAGATGCAATTTCCACAACAGGAGCACTTCAGTGGAGTTCTACACCTACAAAATGATGAAATAGAAGCAAGGTGACTTTTTGTTTTTTTAAGTTCAATGCGACTCCACTTAACTTTGCTGATACAGTGTCAGTGTGGGAATATCTCCAATACAAATGGTGTTTGCTACCTTTGTTTCACACCGTCTCACCCAGGCGCTGGAAAAGATGGAGCAAGAGTGGACAACAGTAGTTTTTGATGTGCTGCCCTACAAGGAGACAGGCACCTACATTCTGAAGAGCCCAGATGAAGCATCCCAGTTGCTGGATGACCACATTGTCATGACGCAGAGCATGTCCTTCTCTCCCTTCAAGAAAGCCTTTGAGGACCGCATCAACACCTGGGAGAGCAAGCTCAGAATGACTCAAGTAAACTCACACACACGTGCACACACATTCTAACATTATCATGCAGTGACTTATGTTGTGCTGTGTTGTGCTACTGCCCTCTTCTGGTGCTTGCAGGATGTGCTGGAGGAGTGGCTGACATGCCAGCGCTCCTGGCTCTACCTGGAGCCCATCTTCAGCTCCGATGATATCAACCAGCAGCTGCCTGTGGAGGGAAAAAGATACCAGCACATGGAGCAAATATGGAAAAGAGTCATGAAAAGTGCCTTTAACAATCGAATGGTCAGTGCTTCCACACTTCTTATTCAAGGAAAGAGCTTAGAACAGATAATAATGATATGTTTGTTTACCACTTATGTGTGTTTTTGTGTTTACTTCTAGGTGATTAAGCTGTGTCCAGATGCTCGTCTACTGGACAAACTTAAGGAGTGCAACGTACTTTTGGAGCACGTGCAGAAGGGTCTCAGTGAGTACTTGGAGACAAAACGAGGCTCCTTCCCCAGGTAAACCAGTGAAAGTGTCCTGAAAACCCTTATAGCACTCAGTTTCTGATGGTGTTAATAATATAATTTGTCAGTGTTTTGATTCCACACAAAGTTCACTATTAAGTCACTTTTTCATATGCTGTAACCCCTGTCACCAACAGTGAGAGGCCAAACAAACTCCTATATGCCACCATGAAAGAAAACAAACAAAAATATGAAACACACACACACTGTGTGATGTAATATACAGTGAGTATTTGTTTGTAGGTTTTACTTCCTGTCAGATGATGAGCTCCTGGAGATTCTCTCCCAGACCAAAGATCCCAATGCTGTTCAACCACACCTGCGCAAATGTTTCGAGAACATTGCACAGGTTTGTTTTGCCTGGTTGTTTCTTTACAATTACTTTGCTTATAGACCACTGAAAACATAACATCCACACCACATGAATGAAACATTTGTTGGTTCTCAGCTTCAATTCCAGTCAGATCTACAGATCACACATATGTACTCTGGAGAAGGGGAGGAGGTGAAGCTGTTCCTGCCAGTGTGGCCAACTGGAAATGTGGAAAACTGGCTAAGGGATGTGGAGAAGTCTATGAAGGCCACGTTGAGGGATAACATTGACCGCTCACTCAAAGTCTACCCTGAGGTCTGCAATCTTGACTTTCAGTTATGATGTGTTTTCTACTCTTATAGGTTGCTTTTTATTTCAGTTGAAACATTTTTAAGGTGTCCAGCTGTTGTAAGATCTTTGTGTGTCCTCTTGACCCCTCAGCATCCTCGTGTAGAGTGGGTGTTATCATGGCCTGGTCAAGTGGTGATAGCAGGCTGTCAGGTCTTCTGGACTGCTGAGGTGTCTGAGGCTTTGGAGCGGGGAGACTTGGCTGACCACCTTTACCCCCAACTACAGACACAGGTGTGGACTTGGTATTAGACTGACAAATATTAAACTGAATAACATTAAATATCTAAAATTAATGAAAAAAATGCTACTATTTTATTTTCACACTTGCACTGAACAATTTGCACATTACAGAATATGTTAACATTTTGTTATTGATTTTTGCAGCTGGGTGACTTGGTGCAGCTAGTGAGACAAGGTCTCTCTATGATGCAGCGAGCTGTGCTGTCAGCCCTCATCGTCATAGAGGTCCATGCTAAGGATGTAGCAGCCAAGCTGGTGGAGCAGGAGGTCTCAAGCATCAATGACTTTGAATGGATCAGCCAGCTCAGGTTAACTGCTTGTTTTTCTTCTCTTTTTTTGTCTTTTTACTCCTGTCACTGTTACTTCTGTCACTGATCCTGACCTTGGAGATCACTGCATATTACTATTCTTAAATATTGTGTGCGCTGAAATGAGTGACAGTACTGATTGTTTGTAGGTACTACTGGGCAAAAGATGACTTGTACATCCGTGCTGTGAATGCAGAGTTCTTGTATGGATATGAGTACCTAGGTAACTCTGGACGCCTAGTCATCACACAGCTCACTGACAGGTAGGCACCGAGCTGTTAGGAATAATAATAAGTTGTCCACTGTTTTTGACTGAATACCATCCTTTGAATATACTGCTTTTTGGGTCTTTCAGATGCTACCTGACCCTGACAGGAGCACTGCACCTGAAGTTTGGAGGAGCTCCAGCAGGTCCAGCAGGGACAGGAAAGACAGAAACCACTAAAGACCTGGGAAAGGCTCTTGCCATCCAAACAGTGGTTTTCAATTGCTCTGATCAGCTGGACTTCATTGCTATGGGCAAGTTCCTCAAAGGACTGGCAAGGTTAGAGGCAGTTACCTTTAAGTGTAATGGATTGTCAGTTTTACTATTAAATGTTGCCATCAATCATACTTTGGGATTTCTTATCGGTCTTCCATTCTGTAGCTCCGGTGCTTGGGCATGCTTTGATGAGTTTAATCGTATTGATGTGGAGGTGCTGTCTGTCGTGGCACAACAGATCACCACTATACAAAAGGCCCAACAGCAAAGGGTGAGAAACTGATTCACTAGAAATTCACACAGTGGCACCTACAGTACTAATCCACCCACTTTACTTGAGTGTTACAAGTACTGTACACAGTTACAGTGAGTTTTTTATTTTATTTTGTGTGAATAGATAATTTTTTGTTTTGCATTTCAAGAAAGAACAAAGATATTATGCTGAAGTAGATTTTGCATATTTCATATATTTGATTAAAGTATAATCACTGAATAAATATCACATCATGGGGCCATTACACAGACTTGGAAACATTACTTTACAGTGTAATGTAAAATCAATCAGTGGTATTAATAAATTAGTATGTCATACATATCTGAATTATCACACATGGCTGTATTTCTATAAAATGACAAATGCTGCTCATACATGTCAGCAAAAATTACAAGTAATTTATCTGTGATATTAGTAATAAGTTCAATATTATGCATTACTAGTTTTTACATTAGTTGAATTAAAGAATATTTTATGTACAAAATATACCATTATCTCATTACATTTTTTTAAGACATTATACTGTAAACCAATAAAGAAAATGTGCAGGTCAACCACATACTGGAAAGAGGCAGTAATATGTTTCTCTAAAATAATTTTGTACATGTTGTGCTTTTAGGCAGAGCGGTTTATGTTTGAGGGGTCAGAGATCCCTCTTGTCCCTTCTTGTGCTGTATTCATCACTATGAATCCTGGTTACGCTGGACGCACAGAACTACCTGACAATCTTAAGGTTTGAAATGATAATTGAATCATAAGTAACTGTATAACACTGATGATAAGCAGATGGGGTTCAACAAATTACATTTGATCTTCTACAGGCCCTGTTTCGTCCTGTGGCGATGATGGTTCCCAACTATGCAATGATAGCTGAGATCTCCTTGTACTCCTTTGGCTTCAGTGATGCCAAAGTCCTCTCCAAGAAGATCACCACCACTTTCAAGCTCTCCTCTGAACAGCTCAGCTCTCAGGTACTGTAAGGATCCAGAGAACATCAGAATTAGAATTAGTTTAAATATATATGTATGTATATAAGAATAACAAAGATATAAAGATATGCTGGCTTTTGCTCTTGTTTATCTGAAGGATCATTATGATTTTGGTATGAGAGCTGTGAAGACTGTGATTTCAGCGGCTGGAAACCTGAAGAGAGAAAATCCTAACATGAATGAGGTTAGAAATGCCTCTTTTGTTTCTGATGGAAGTAAAGTATGTGGAAACACGACAGTTATTGTATAGCATTTGAAAAACTGTATTGGTTCCATTAATATCTTATTCTTCTGCAATCTCACTGTCTCCCAGGAGCTGATCTGTCTGCGAGCCATTCAAGATGTCAATGTACCAAAGTTTTTACAGGACGACTTGAAGCTCTTCCACGGTATTGTGTCCGATCTTTTCCCTAAGACAAAACAGGAGCCAATCAACTATGGCACACTCGAAGAGTCAATGCGCAATGTTTGCACCAAAAAGAACCTCAAAGATGTGGATGGTTAGTGTTCTTATTGTTTCTTTTCAGATATGCTGTTGCCTGTATTACTGAATTAGTAGATGACAGTATTGTTGTCATTGCAGGGTATATTAGTAAGTGTATTCAGCTGTATGAGACTACTGTGGTGAGACATGGCCTGATGTTGGTGGGACCCTCTGGATCTGGTAAAACCAAGGTGAGTCTTTTACATGTTGCTATAGTGTTCACAGTTGTATTCACTAAGAGGATTTTTGCACTGTAGAGTCCAGCATTTAAGTATTGCTGTTGCATGTTTTAGTGCTATGAGATACTAGGTGCGGCAATAACAGCTCTGAAGGGCCAGCCCTCTGTGAGTGGTGGTGTGTATGAGCCAGTTCACACATATGTCCTCAACCCCAAATCTATCACCATGGGACAGCTCTATGGGGAGTATGACTTGCTCACACACGAGTGGTAAGAAATGCTTTGTTCCACAGAAAATACAGAACAAATAAGAAAGACACAGACGTTATTGTACAGACCCACTTTGCCTTTTTCTGCACTCCTGTAGGACAGATGGGATCCTCTCATCACTTATACGTGGCGGAGCAGCATCTATGGACAAAGAGAAAAAATGGTACATGTTTGATGGGCCAGTGGATGCTGTGTGGATTGAGAACATGAACACTGTACTGGATGACAACAAAAAACTGTGCCTTAGCTCTGGGGAAATCATTAAGCTCACTGATGTAAGGTTAAGTTTTTAAAGTCTTGGGTTATTAGTTGGTGTGTTGCCTTCTGCCCCATGTGCATTCAGATGTTTTGTGTCTTCCTTCTGCAGGTGATGACCATGATGTTTGAGGTTCAGGATTTGGCGGTGGCTTCCCCAGCCACAGTTTCTCGCTGTGGTATGGTCTACCTAGAGCCCAGTATTTTGGGCCTCATCCCTTTTACAGAGTGCTGGCTGAAGCAGGTCCCTCAAGTCTTGAAACCATACACGAAGAAGCTCAACTCCCTATTTGCCAGATTCCTGCAGGTGAGAGGGAAAATGTAACAGAGAGACCTGCAGGGAATCTTAAGGACTTTTCATTTTCATAGATTATGATGGGATAAAAATGTGCATAAAAAGTACTGCCTTCTTTTTTATTTTTCCATACTTTTACACAGGACTCCATCACATTTGTCCGCACATCAGTAAAGGAGGTCATTGTGTCCCTTGACAGCAACCTTGCCTGTAGTCTGCTTAAACTAATGGACTGCTTCTTCCATCCCTTTGACTTTAAAGAGGTGCGTGTGCAGTTTTGCTTTTCCACAATAAAGGAATATATTGATTTATGTGCAAATATGCTGTTTAAACAAACAAAAAAACTGATAGAAGTTTCAGCTCTGTGTCCTGTGTTTTGTATCGCTTGTTCTATGTCCCCTCATCAATCGATAATTGTCTTATAGGATGAAAGGCCACTACCTCAAAAGAACCTGGACTGCCTGAACGAGCTGATCGAGCCCTGGTTTTTTTTTTCTCTGGTGTGGAGTGTAGGAGCCACAGGAGACGCAGCCAGCTGTCAGCGCTTCAGTGCTTGGCTCAAGAACAAGATGGCAGAGGAGAAGGTCAGATCACAATCTCTGCTTTAGCATCCCAATACCAAATTATTTCAAATGTAATGAGTATTAATTGCTAGATTATTTCTAGACAGAGGTGTATTTTAATTAACATAAATGTATTTGTCCTTCAGATTAAATTATGTTTTCCAGAGGAGGGCCTTGTATATGACTACAGGCTTGATGATGCAGGGATCAGTAACTTGGAGGATGATGACGAAGATGAGGAAAGAAAAGTAAACAGATGATGCTTAAACATACAGATTATGTATGCAGCAGCAGCTAAGACTCAGATACATTTTTTCTGTTAAACCATTCATCATTTTCGCCTGTACTCTAGGTCCAGTGGATCAGCTGGATGAAATACGCAAAGAGTGTTGTAATCACTCCAGAGACAAATTATGCTGACATCATCATTCCTACTGCTGACACAATGAGAATGTCCTTCCTGATGGATATGTTGTTAACCAATAAGAAACCTGTGAGTACTTTGATTGTAGTTAATCTTCACACATCTGTCTACAAATACTTTTGTTTGAAATAAATGTGCCTTCATTTACTTGAAAAGATACCATTAGACTAGATTTATATTTGTATGTGTTTGTGTTCCAGGTGCTCTGTATTGGGCCAACTGGCACAGGAAAGACTCTGACTATGTCAGACAAGCTGCTCAAGAACATGCCTTCTGAATACATCACAAACTTCCTCATGTTCTCTGCCCGCACCTCAGCCAACCAGACTCAAGATTACATCGACAGTAAACTAGACAAAAGGTATACCTCATCTACTATGATAAATTCAACTACATATTATTTACAATACATCAATATATTTGTTACTCACCATTTGAATGATGCATGTACCTGTGTGTCAGGCGGAAGGGTGTGTTTGGGCCTCCAATAGGGAAGTACTTTATCTTTTTCATTGATGATCTAAACATGCCAATGTTGGAGACTTACGGTGCCCAGCCACCTATTGAACTGCTGCGGCAGTGGATGGACCATGGAGGCTGGTATGACAGGAAGCAGATAGGTGAGAACATTGATGTATATTTTGTTTTCTGTTGTGTTCATTTAAAAAAAAAAAAGTTGATCCTACAATATTAATTGTTTATGTTGATTGACTAAGATTTGTGTTTAGTTTATTTTGGATCAGAAATGTGAAAATTCCATCAGATTGAGCTTCCTCTTTGTTTTTCCTGCCCTTACTCCACAGGTACTTTCATGCATGTGGTGGACATCAATTTTGCCTGTGCCATGGGACCTCCAGGTGGAGGCCGGAATCCTATCACCCAGCGCTTCACACGCCACTTCAACTTCCTGTCCTTCACTGAAATGGATGATACCAGCAAGAAGATGATTTTCTCCACCATTCTAGGCAGTTGGATGGGTGAGAAAGTGTCGCTAATGTGTTTAAATTTAAAGTCATATGTTAGTGGCAGGAGAGTTGTTGCAGGGTAGAAAATACTTAAACTAGCTTCTGAAAAAAATGAATTTTTAACTGAATCTTTTTTATCTTTCAGAGGGAAATATGAGTAAAAAGGAACCAGGAAGTAAGTCAGGGACACAGTGAAAAGGAAGCAGATAAGGATTGCAAATCATAATATAATAGTATAAACTATAAAAAAACACATGGTTTGAATGCTTGTCATTTCATCTCATTTTATGTAAACAGCACATAAACATCATTTATAGAGCAAACTTGAAAACAAAAATGGTGATCAAAGCCTCTAAAAATGTATCTGGTAAAGCATTGTCTTAAAGGGCTTAAGTAAATATATTTTTTAAGTGAGTTTCATGTTTTAGTGTTATCACTTCTCACTTCTCTATCCTGCTGTTTTTCATCAGGACCTGTGCCAGCAATCCAGCCACTGAATGAGTCTCTTGTAGATGCCACTATCCGGATCTATACCACCATTACCTCCCAGCTTCTTCCAACTCCATCCAAGTCTCATTACACCTTCAACCTGAGAGACCTGTCCAAGGTCTTCCAGGGCATCCTCATGGCTGAGGCAGGCACGATAGAGGTAGTCAGATCTAATTAATGTTGAAATAACCACATTACTATAGATCTTTTTTCAGTTTCAATAGCCGGTATAAGCAGTGTGTCGTACATCCTGACATCAGAACAACATTTTATGGGTCCCTATGATAATGATGTATGAAGAAGATTTGATGAGAGCAGAGAAGGCTGAAAGGGTTTTTGTTTGTCTCATAATCTCCTATGTAAAAGTATAATATTATATATTTATATATATATATTATATATTTATAATAGTATAATTGCTTTGGTGTTTTTAGGACAAATTGCAGCTGCTGCAGCTGTGGTACCACGAAAGCTGCCGGGTTTTCCAGGACCGCCTGGTGTGTGCTGAGGACAGAGACTGGTTCAACAGGCTCCTGAAAGATTGCATTCAGGGGTTTGACTGCAGCTTTGAAGACGTTGTGCCTTGTCAACCTGTTCTGTATGGAGATTTCATGATTCCTGGAGCTGACCACAAAGTCTACACCCTCATAGAAGACAAGGAAAAGGTGAGTGGAGCCATGACCTATTTTGGAAATATGTTAGTGTCTTATGCTATTGCCCCTGTAAACCAGTTGGCTGACAGACATTCAGACATGAATTTATATTGCATTTCCTTATTTTATCCAGTTAGCAAAAGTGATGGAGGAATACATGGAAGACTACAACCAGATCAGTACCACCAAGATGAAGCTGGTGCTCTTTATGGATGCCATTGAACATGTGTGCCGTATCAGCCGTATCCTTCGCCAGCCCCTGGGCAATGCCCTGCTGCTTGGAGTGGGTGGCAGTGGGCGCCAGTCACTCACTAAGCTGGCATCACATATGTGAGACATATATGTTTTTTTTCTCCAGTTATTTGGTTTGTTAAGGGAACCTACTATTGGTTTTGCATGTTTTTATGCTATAAATTAATGCTGACATTTTTTCGAAGGCCTACAGGGAGACTTTGGATTGACACACAAATTTACAAGCAGCTGTTTGTTTCCATTTCTTTCAGTTACATCACTTCAATATTTTTTTGCCTTCATTTTAAGCATTATTGTCATGTGATAGTGTGGGTCCAAAATGGTGTTGGTTTTAAAATGTAAAAATACTTTTAAAAGTGGTCAACTGAAAGAAATTCTTTTACTGATTTTACTGTTAATGTGCTAAAACATGCAAAAACAACAGTATAAACCTTTAATGATGGACAGTCCTCAATGTGTGTTTGTCTATATTCAGGTCAGAATATGAGTGTTTCCAGATTGAATTGTCGAAGAACTACGGTCAAACAGAGTGGAGGGAGGATATTAAAAGCATCATGCTGAAGGCTGGTCTTCAGAACCAGCAGATAACCTTCCTCTTTGTAGACACACAGGTAAACAGTAGCACTACTACTCTTACGTCCTCTACATGTATTTGTGGTAATAACAGCATCACTACCATACATGATTCTAGTGTAGTGCTCTGTTGGAAAGGTGTGTTTTAGTGATGCTGCTGTATTGTTGCTTTTATTATTTTAAATCAATCTAATTTAGAGCATAAACAAAATATTTAAAATGTTGATCGAAATAATCCTAAATAAATGTAAATTACTTCACCTTTGTGTTTATCTCCCAGATTAAGAGTGAGTCATTCCTGGAAGATATCAACAACATTTTGAACTCTGGCGATGTTCCTAACCTGTATGCATCAGACGAGCAGGAGCGCATCCTGGCAGCAATGAAGCCAGTGGTGCTAGACCTGGGGCAGCAGCCAACTAAAGCCAACCTCATGGCTGCCTACATCAGGAGGGTTCGCAGCAACATCCACAATGTGCTCTGCATGAGGTTTGTGATTTTTTTTTTACTGATTGAATGAAAATGAAAATAAATGGATAAAGTTTGTCCTCCATCTTCGATTTACCCTTCTTTCTTAATCTTCTTTCCCATTGCTCATACTCTCTCCCCTTTTTTCGTTCCATGCAGTCCTATGGGTGAGGTGTTTCGCGCACGGTTGAGGCAGTTTCCCTCACTGGTGACATGCTGTACCATAGACTGGTTCAGCGCCTGGCCAGAAGAAGCTTTGCAAGCTGTAGCCACATCGTTTCTTAATGAGCTGCCTCAGCTAGAAGCCAGCCCCACAGCCATGAGGGGACTGGTGAGGATGCTGTGTGTGTGTTTGTGTGTGTGTGTGTGTGTGTGTGTGTGTGTGTGTGTGTGTGTGTGTGTGTGTGTGTCAGTGAGCTTCATTTGTATGAAGGTTTAAAAAAAGCATTGCCAAAAAAAGGAAGCACTGTATATTGACAAATATTGATAATTAAAATAACAATACTTTAAACAAACTGACAAAATGTGTCAACAGCCTAAATGTTACATGATGTACGATCTCTGTACTGTAACTTAGAGGCATGATTTTACATTTTCCTCTTCCATAAGCTAACTGGTTGTCATACTGAACTAATATTTTGAGCTGCTTGAGCAACTTTTAAGTTTCTGCAAATTTATTTTTATACCTTGGTTAAATAAACAGCAACTACTGGCTGCCTGAAAAGAAAAGGAAAAGGGAAAAAATTAGAATAAAAAAAAAAAAAATCTAAAATACTGAAATAACTTTTCATTAAGCACAGTCTTTATTGATTCCCTTCTCCAGACAAGTATGTGTGTAAAGATCCACCAGATGGTAGCCAGGAAGAGTGAACAGTACCTGGTTGAGCTTTCACGCTACAACTATGTCACACCCAAGAGCTTCCTGGAACTTCTCAAAATCTTCTCGGATCTCATTGGACAAAAGAAGCAAGAACTGTGTGCTGCTCGTCAGCGCATGAAGACTGGTCTGGACAAGGCAAGGCACTGGGAAGAAAAACATAACAATAAGAGAAATCATAATAGTTTGTGTGTCTTTGTATTTTGCACTCTTAAGTTACTCAGTTATCTGTCCTCACTTGTGTGGATATGGATGTTTAGTAGCATGAATGAATGTGTAATTTGTGTCCATATTCATTTGCACTCTTATATAACTACACTATACTGTCGTCCTTTAGCTCCTTAGCACAGCAGAGGATGTGAGTAAAATGCAAGAGGAACTGGAGACAATGAGACCTCTTTTGGAGGAGGCTGCAAGGGAGACTGAAGTCACCATGGAGACAATCAAAGTAAGGAAATATTAATAGAGTTTAAACCAACACAAATAGCATATATACCTTTTTTCATAAGTCTCCTGGCACTGATATTACTTCTTATATAATTGATGCTTTGGTTCACTAAAGTGAATATTCAGGTTTTCTTGACAACCAAAACTAAATTGTACAACCTGTGGATTTTGGGTGTGCTGTTTATTTTATGCTGACAGAAAGACACAGTGGTTGCAGAGGAGACCCGAAAGTCAGTGCAGGCAGAGGAGGAGAAAGCTTCAGAGAAAGCCCGTTTTGCAGGCGCTATCGCAACAGATGCCCAGAAAGACTTGGATGAGGCTCTGCCAGCCCTGGATGCTGCCCTCACCAGTCTCAAGTCACTCAATAAGAATGACGTCACTGAGGTCAGGGGTTTTGATAGTGATACTTCAAATACAACTGAATTGTGTATATTATTTGTTACAAGTGGAATATAACGTCTGAATAATTTTATTTTTCAATTCAATGATTCCTGTTAATTGGGACCAAATGTTTTTCACAGGTGCGAGCAATGCAACGACCACCCCACGGGGTGAAGTTGGTTATTGAAGCAGTTTGCATTATGAAGGGCATTAAACCCAAAAAGGTACCTGGAGAAAAGCCTGGCACCAAGATCAATGACTACTGGGAACCTGGAAAGGGTCTGTTACAGGACCCTGGCAAGTTTCTGGAGAGCTTATTCAAGTATGATAAGGTAGAGCGCATATCTAATGGACTGACAGTATTGCTACATTGTTGTATGTATCGCAAATGTTGTCATAGTCCCTTCAAAACATAATTATTGCCTTTTTTTGCATTTCAGTTTCAGGGTTTGATGCTGATTTGGTCATTTCCTGTTTGAGATCTGTGAGATGTAATTAAAGCAGCTTTTGTGACTTATAATTCCTGCAGGAAAACATCCCAGATAGTGTGATCAATTTAGTCCAGCCCTACATAGATAATGAAGAATTCCAGCCAGACTCCATTGCCAAGATTTCAAAAGCTTGTACCTCCATTTGCCAGTGGGTGCGAGCCATGCATGTCTATCACTTTGTGGCCAAGGGTGTGGAACCTAAAAGGGTAAAAACTGAAATCCATGTTTAAGATATTTGTGACACCAGTGTATTTAAAGTTAACTTTCTTCATTTAAGTTTCATCTAAACACTAAAAATGTAAGTATTTGTACAGAAAGCTCTCCAGGAGGCCCAGGAGGACTTAGCTTCGACCCAACTCATCCTGGATGATGCCAAAGGCAAGTTGGCAGCGGTGGAGGGCGGCATTGCCACTTTACAGGCCAAGTACCAGGACTGTCTGGCTAAGAAAGACGAGCTGGACAACAAGTATCAACTGTGTGAGGCCCGCCTTGTCCGAGCAGACAAGGTCAGAAGGAGGGATAAGATAAGATAAGACAAAACTTCCCAGTAGGGAAAATAAACATTACAGCAGGTCAAGAAAACAGACCATAAAGGTGATTAGATACAGGATACAGAAAACAGAAAAAATATACAGATAGGTAGTTTCAAACTATATATACTATGTTATCCTAAATCAGTGTGCTTAAATGTAATGTATGTGCAAAAACCCATAATGTAAAAGTACTAGATACAGTATATTTGGGAATATATGTTGATTGGTGTGTATGCGTGATGAATATAATCATAAATTGAAAACATAGATATATCAAATAGATATAATATGGACAATACATTTAAATATAATATGTGATATACATGTACACATTTATTATATATATGTATATGTGTAGTATATATGTAATATATACATATTAATGAGAAAACAAGAAAACAAATAGGGAAGATTTACTGTAACAGGCAGTATCTGCTCTTAAAAAGACAAGGCCAAAGACAATGCAGTGTGATCGTGTTTTAGAATAACAATTCTCATTTTTATTTTATCTCAGCCTTTACCTCTAATTTGCCTGCTTTAATATTAATAGGTCATAATGATGCATTTATTTTCTCCAGCTTATAGGCGGACTGGCAGATGAAAAAGTGCGCTGGAAGGAAACTGTGCTTCATCTGGATTACATGGTTAATAATGTAGCAGGTGACGTGCTTCTATCTGCAGGATACATTGCATACCTGGGACCCTTCACTGTAAGTGGGTTGTAACTCAGTGAGCATGTGGGTGTGAATACCTATTAAAAAGTTGCATTACTCATTTCCCATCACAGTCAACTTTTTTAAGATTAAGTATTATGATATCTTCCGAATGGAAATTTCAAAAACGTACTTTTGTGTATTTTGTTGTTCTAGTAGACATAACTAAAAATTAAACCTATCACAATCATAAAATTTAAACATAATTGTTTAGTAGTATTAAAAATATTAGTATCATAATATTAATTTTCAGTAGGTTTGCACTAGTGTGTACCTGTTTTTCTGCTCATTCCTGTATTTACATATATTTGTGCTAATCAGTGTAGCATTATTGCATAATTTACATGACGGTTCATTTCTTTTTATTTAGGGGGAATACAGGGCAGCCATGGCAGAGGAATGGCTGCATTGTTTCAAAGAGCTAAGTGTTCCACACACTGAAGAACCCAACCTGATCAACACCCTAGGAAATCCAGTCAAGATCCGCTCCTGGCAGGTCAGACCGTACCTGTTTCTTGCACACTTTTAGACTTCAACTAACCTTACTCACTTACCTTTATTGTCATCATACTTTGTCATTGCTATGTGCATAGATATCAGGTTTGCCCAAGGATAATCTTTCAGTGGAGAATGGTGTGATTGCACAGTACTCTCTGCGTTGGGCTCTGTTCATTGATCCTCAGGGACAAGCCAACAAGTGGATCAAAAATATGGTAAGGACACTTTCTGATCTGACCACAGCTGCAGAGGGTACAAGTGAGATAAAAGATGAAAAAATAGCCATAACAAAATTTTTAATCTTCCTTCACATCACATATATAGTTTAAAATGATATTTTGTTCACCAGTACCAATATTTGCCACTGTAGAGGTTCTAATGCAGTTCAGTCTCACCCACAACTTTTTTTAAAAAGCTTGTCACTATCTGCAGTTGTATTTGATCCACTGCTCATCCATACTTGCCTTCTGTCATCATCCAGGAGCAGGACAATACGTTAGAGGTTATGAAGCTTAGTGACCGGGACTTCCTACGTAGTCTTGAAAACGCCATTTGCTTTGGTAAACCCTGTCTTTTAGAGAATGTAGGAGAGGAGCTAGATCCTGCTCTAGAGCCTGTCCTGTTGCAACAGGTGAATAAACACATCTATCACAATCAAAAATCATCACTTATATGCCATTGTTATGCAAATGTCTACCACACACCAGTCTGCTTAACTCACATTTATGGCTCTTAGACATTTAAGCAGCAAGGCAGCACAGTGCTGAAGCTTGGCGATTCAGTCATTCCCTACCATGAAGGCTTCAAGATGTACATCACCACCAAGCTGCCAAATCCACACTATTCTCCTGAGGTCTCTACCAACGTCACGCTCATTAACTTCACCCTGTCTCCCAGGTAACACATATCTTATATCAAAGGAAACTTTGCTCATCTACTCAGTGAGGCAGGTGCATAGGTGCGTTCAGTCTTAGACCTTCATCAGGCAAATGCCAAGGTCGTAACATTGCAATTAAATTGTTTGATGCTAGACAGACAGTGCACAGGTTTTCTTTGTTCAACACATACTGTATGTATCTTATACACATAAAAGAAAAATTTATTTTTTCACAACTTTGATCTCTCTTTTGTAGTTTTTCCATCAATCCTGCCAACAAACCAGTCCAAGTTTAAAGAAAACTGAATTATTAAGTATACAGTGCATCCGGAAAGTATTCATACCCCTTCACTTTCCCCACATTTTGTTATGTTACAGCCTTATTCCAAAATGGATTAAATTCCTTTTTTTCCTCATCAATCTACACAGAATACCCCATAATGACAAAGCAAAAAAGGTTTTTTAGAAATTCTTGCAAATTTATTAAAAATAAAAAACTGAAATATCGCATGTACATAAGTACTCATACCCTTTGCTATGACACTCAAAAGTGAGCTTAGGTGCATCAAAAAAATTTCTGCAGCATTGATGGTCCTGAAGAGCACAATGGTCCCCATCATTTATAAATGGAAGAAGTTTGGAACCACCAGGACTCTTCCTAGAGCTGGACGCCCAGCCAAACTGAGCAATCGGGGGAGAACGGCCTTGGTCAGGGAGGTGACCAAGAACCCGATGGTCACTCTGACAGAGCTCCAGCATTCCTCTGTGGAGATGGGAGAAACTTCCAGAAGGACAACCATCTCTGCAGCACTCCACCAATCAAGCCTTTATGGTAGAGAGGCCAGATGGAAGCCTCTACTCACTAAAAGGCACATGACAGCCTGCTTGGAGTTTACCAGAAGGCACCTAAAGGACTCTCAGACCATGCGAAACAAGATTCTCTGGTTTGATGAAACCAAGATTGAACTCTTTGGCCTGAATGCCAAGCGTCACGTCTGGAGGAAACCAGGCACCGCTCATCACCTGGCTAATACCATCTATACGGTGAAGCGTGGTGGTGGCAGCATCATGCTGTGGGGATGTTTTTCAGCAGCAGGAACTGGGAGACTAGTCAGGATCAAGGGAAAGATGAACGGAGCAAAGTACAGAGAGATCCTTGATGAAAACCTGCTCCAGAGCGCTCAGGACTTCAGACTGGGGCGAAGATTTACCTTCCAACAGGACAACGACCCTAAGCACTCAGCCAAGACAACGAAGGAGTGGCTTCGGGACAAGTCTGTGAATGTCCTTGAGTGGCCCAGCCAGAGCCCAGACTTGAATCCGATTGAACATCTCTGGAAAGACCTGAAAATAGCCATGCAGCGACGCTCCCCATCTAACCTGACAGAGCTTGAGAGGATCTGCAGAGAAGAATGGGAGAAATACCCCAAATACAGGTTTACCAAACTTAGGCTGTAATTGCTGCCAAGGGTGCCTCAACAAAGTACTGAGTAAAGGGTATGAGTACTTATGTACGTGCGATATATCAGTTTTTAATTTTTAATACATTTGCAAAAATGTCTAAAAAACCTTTTTTGCTTTGTCATTATGGGGTATTGTGTGTAGATTGATGAGAAAAAAAGGAATTTAATCCATTTTGGAATAAGGCTGTAACATAACAAAATGTGGGGAAAGTGAAAGGGTGTGAATACTTTCCGGATGCACTGTATATACTGAACTTTTCCTTAGGATATGATTTAATTTTTTATTTTATTTTTTTTAATCTGTTCATTGTACAACCTAAAATATGTGAAACACCAATAGTATAATCTTTGAAATATAATAAGAGGTAAGCATGCCATAACAAGGGGTAAGTATTTGCAATCAATGGTAATACAAGTTCATGTTACTGAAGGTAGTTTTGAAAAATCCTACATTCTCAGTCTTACTATTAATGTTTGTGTAAAAGTACATTTTATGTGTATTCAGTGGTCTAGAGGACCAGTTGCTGGCTCAGGTGGTCGCTGAGGAGCGTCCAGACCTGGAGGATGCTAAGAACCAGCTGATCATCAGCAACGCCCAAATGAAACAGGAGCTGAAAGAAATTGAGGATGAGATCCTGTCCCGACTCAGCTCCACAGAGGGAAACCCTGTGGACAATGTGGAGCTCATCCAAGTATTGGGGGCCTCCAAGATCAAAGCTGGAGAAATCAAGGTCAGGCAGTGGAGAGCTTTAATGTCTAACATCATACATCTTGGAAGTGTTTTTTCTCATATACATCTCCCTCCCCAAACCTCAAATACATTGTGTCATACAGTGTCATTGAACCCATAAGCTAATTTTGTTGGATTTTCTACTAACACAAACTGGTTTTACTGGCAGGCCAAAGTGATGGCAGCAGAAAAGACAGAACGAGACATTGATGCCACCCGTCTGGAGTATGTACCAGTGGCTGTGCGCACGCAGATCCTCTTCTTCTGTGTATCAGACCTATCCATTGTCGACCCAATGTACCAGTACTCCCTGGAGTGGTTCCTTGGCATCTTCATGGCTGGCATTGCCAACTCTGAGAGAGCAGGTAGACTATACTGAGAATTATGTCTGTTCAGACGGAAAAACTCATGAGAACTGGTTTATGACACTGACAGCAGATATAAAAAATATTTTTCACTGACTACTTTGTCTTGACATGTTTCTCACAGACACTGTGAAAAAGAGAATCACCAACATCAACGAATTTTTCACCTTCAGCCTGTACAGCAATGTGTGCCGCAGTTTGTTTGAGAAGCACAAACTCATGTTCGCCTTCCTTCTCTGCACTCGCATCATGATGAATGAGAACAAAATTGACAAGGTGAGCAACAGGGAGTTTGCAGTTTCTTATGTAATGTTTGCTTGTCTGTTTAATGTTCTCCTGAGACTCAAATACACAAGTTGAGTTAATCAAAGTACATTTAATGAATCTGTGTCAGGCTGAATGGCGCTACCTGCTATCTGGAGGGATGCCCATCCAAGAGATGACCAACCCCGCAGTGAGCTGGCTATCAGAGCGCGCCTGGCAGGACATCCTGGGCCTCAGTGCTCTGGACAACTTCAGCAAACTGGCAGAGAGCTTCGCCAAACATCTGCAGGGTTTCAAAAGAATTTTTGACAGCAACCAGCCTCACAGGCATGCATTGACAACCTCTTTGTTTACAAAGGCACACCTTTTTCCTTCATTTATACTGTGCAGAAGCTGTGAATGTCTAACAAGGTCTGCATGTGTGTATGTTTGCCTACAGGGAGCCCCTCCCAGAAGAGTGGGACACAGAGCTGGACTCATTCCAGAAGCTGTTGATCCTGCGCTGTCTGAGGGCTGACTGCCTCGTCCAAGGCCTGCAGGACTTTGTCTCAGCTCAGCTGGGACAGCGCTTCATTGAACCTCAGGTAGACACCCTGTCCTACTTCTCGACTGTGGCTTAGTGTGGCAATATTAGCATGGTAATAATTGCTCCATTTGTTTTTGCTGGGTCTGCAGCAGTGCAAACATTCATTAATGTTTGGAGTGCAGAATAAGCTGAAAATGATTTCTGGTTGTTTTCTCAACAATATGTGGCTGCAGTTTTTCTCAGTTATGACACTTATCGGTTCTTCTCTCTCCATCTTTCCACAGACGTCAGACCTGTCTGTGGTGTTTGCAGAGTCATCCCCCTCCACTTCTCTCATTTTTGTCCTTTCCCCTGGCACTGACCCTGCTGCTGACCTCTACAAGTTTGCTGACGTCATGCAATTCTCCAAGAAAATGAGTGCCATCTCTCTGGGCCAGGGCCAGGTCAGGGCCACAGGGATACTTGGGAATTTTCTCTCTTTGTGCCCTTCCTCTGACTCTGGGGAAAGCCACTATAAATCACTTTCTCACAGAACTAGGCCATTCTCATTTGTCTTGTTAAGAATGGCCACCTCAGTGCTAATTGTTTTCTCTATTTCTGACAATGGGACAATGTACCATACTACTTTAACAGATGCTATATTCCAAGACACTGCCATAAACCATAAATACCTCATGTGCAGGTTTTAAGATAAATCCAGATACATCGTCCACAAACCTGAAACCTGGTAACCAGCCAAACATTCTCCCAGCAATATAATCCCCAGGTGGCTGTTCAGTTGGTATCAGCATTATATGTTTATCACATTACTTGAAATTATGTGAGTTATCGTGGCTAATGCTGGGCTCTTGCCTCACCCTGTCCTCAATTTCTGTTTATATTGAACTGAGTGCCAGATTTTTGGAAATTGAAATGTTGTCTCTTAAATGAAAGTCTCATGTTAAGCTTGCTGTTTTTGGCACAACTCTTGTTGTTGTTGTCACATCTGTCCTTCCTTCTGCTGTTGTTTGTTTGATTCAGGGCCCCTGGGCTGAGACTATGATGCATGCTGCCATGGAAAAAGGTCAGTGGGTCTTTTTCCAGAACTGTCACCTGGCTCCCAGCTGGATGCCATCATTGGAGAGACTCATCGAAAACATCAATCCAGTAAAGGTCAGAACATAGGCGCACACAAAAAAGCATGAACACAAACTAGTCCAAAATTGGACTACTAAAACAGAACTGCCTCAGTAAGTTGACTTAGCCAAACACATAGAGCTTTCCTATGACTTGGACAGTTTTAATTACTTCATTTACCATATGGGTACCACATGTCCAACTTTCTCCACAGGTGCACAAGGACTTCCGCCTATGGCTCACAAGTCTTCCAAGCAACAGGTTCCCAGTGTCCATTCTCCAAAATGGTTCCAAGATGACAATTGAGCCTCCCAGGGGGATCAAGGCCAACCTACAGAAAACCTACCTGAGGCTTACTAATGATTTCATCTCCTCTTCCACCAAGGTCTGTGTCTTCCTTACTCAGCCGCACACTGAGTTTGTTGCCGCTCTTTATATTAACTCCTTTATTATTTACTTTTGATTTGAAAATCTGCCTCTTCAAATCAGTTTTCTTTGAAAACATCTACTAGTAGCGTGTTGCGTCCTTACATTTGCCTCCTCCTCTTTCTTCTACAGATAACGAACTTCAAGTCTTTGCTCCTGTCTCTGTGTCTGTTCCATGGAATTGCTTTGGAGCGAAGGAAGTTTGGCCCTTTGGGTTTCAATATTCCCTACGAGTTCACAGACGGAGACCTAAACATCTGCATCAGCCAACTCAAAATGTTCCTGGATGAGTACCAGGACATCCCATACAAGGTGGGGGAGAGGAGGCTTCTGTCTGTATTAAAATTCCTGTTAAGAGCAGTAGTTCCAAAGCCATATTTTTCATCTTATTTTCTTTTTTTTCATTCTCCTGCTGTTTGTCTTTCCTCTTTGTGGCTGTTTATCAGTCTGCTCCTGTCTCCTTAGTCCCCAAAACCTGTTGTGCATTACTCATGTCTGTTGCTATTTCACTGTGAAATGTTCCTTATCATTGTGGATGGTTGAGGTATAAGCCTAGAGAAAAACAGACCCTTTAATGACAAACAAGGAGTGTTTTTTCTTGGTCAGACACTGTGTTTGTGTTCATCTGTCTGTCTCCCCTTTTTGTCCTCTACCTTTGCAGGTGCTAAAATACACCGCAGGGGAGATAAATTATGGCGGCCGCGTGACAGATGATTGGGACAGACGATGTCTGCTCAGTGTGCTAGAGGTTTTCTATTGTCCCGCTGTTCTTATTGATGATCATGTCTACTCTTCGTCTGGAGTCTACCGGCAGATAGACACAAATCTGGATATCAAGGTTAGATTCTAGGAAATAGACAGCATTTAAAAGATCATGATAAGAGTAGTGCATTAGACTTGACCTTTGTCTGCATCTGTTTGTACACTCCACAGTTGTATGTTGTGTAGAGTTGGGAATGAAAGGGTAACTCACTGCTCAGTATATGTAACAGCGACTCCTCAGTCGGTGATACACTGCAAGGCAGTCTATAATTAAGTCATCAAACATGATGATATCTTTGCAACTAAACAACATAATACTAAAACAGGATTGTAACTGCTTAATATCCAAAAAACAGTCATATGCAATATTTGTTCACTGCATTCAAGAGTTCACCAAGACTGGGTGAACCAACTCTGTCTGACATGTTTTCATTTTATTGGTGTCAGTGTATTGATGACCATATGACAGAACTACATCAGTTATTTGTCCTACCTCATGTATTGTCATTTAAAACAAAAAAAGAAGACAAATCGGAAATACCCTACTTTTATGAGTTTGTGTGAGTTTGTTCTCTAATGAGTTCCCAATAACAAAAACCTTTCTCTCTGTTCTTGCTGCATTTTACAAACAAGGAAATTTAAGAAGTGAGTCTGTAAGTATATGTAATGGTGCAAAAAAGATAATTATACTGAACTGCAGTTACACAGGAGGAGCACATGTTGAGTCCAGGCAGCACCTGGATTTTTTTAACATCTCTTGAATGACTATTTTAAGTGCTACATATAAATCAGAGCACAGCAACTTGTGAACTGCTGACTATCAAACTAATTGATGACAGTTGGTCACAGTCATAGAATAACCAGTTGTCATGACAACTCTGACCTTAGGGTTACTTGGCATACATTCGTGGTTTGCCCATCAACGATACACCTGAGATTTTTGGTCTCCATGACAACGCGAACATCAGCTTTGCCCAGAATGAGACCTTTGCCCTGCTTGGAGCCGTGGTTCGTCTGCAGCCTCGAGCTGCATCTGCTGGGGGGAAAAGTCAAGAGGAGGTGAAGATGTTAATAGATTTGATTTCCTTTGCACTTCTGTTGTCTTTATTAGTACTAATGTTATCTGCATGTATATTAATTAAATACAAGCTGTGGGACAGTTACTTTTTCTTTTAGGTAAACATACTTAACAGAAAAATGTTGAGTGGCGTGTCAGGAATATAGTTGTGAAGTGTAAAGTGTAAAGAGATGAACACAATTCTTTTTCTGAATGCCTGAACTGAAGATGTGACTTGGTAAGTTTAATCTGTGATCCACCTCATCCTGTACCGTAGATAGTGGAGGAGATAGTGGCAGGCATCGCTGAAAAGATCCCACGGCCTTTCAGCGTCCAGGAACTGATGGAAAAGTACCCAGTCCTTTATGAAGAATCCATGAACACAGTGCTCATCCAAGAGGTCATCAGGTAACATTACGCAGAAGATCACACTGCAAACCACACTACAGGTCTCCTTGATGTAATAACAAGTCACTCTTCTCTGTTGCTGCCCAAGTCAAATTTATACCCGGGGACAATAAAGTATATCTTATCTTATCCTACACTTAGAATTGGGACTAGAAGATGTGACCAAATGAAAGTAAATTCAGATAATCACTGTTTATTGTAAAAAAACATATTTTTGGGCCATTAATATGCCGTACTGGGATCTGCAGGATGAATCCCATGTACACGCATTTGAAATATTTAAATATAATTCTCCTCTCGTAGGAGGATAAATGTCCGAATTTCTTTGAGATCATAGAGGGAAACTCTTGTGCTGCACTTAAAGCCTCAGGTCAGATAATCAGAGTAGATCAGTGATTCTGCCCAGTAGAAATGTAAAATTTATTTCAATTTTGAGAAAAAAAAAAAAAGAAATGAAATGTGAAACCAGTAATGTAATATTTCTATTGGAAACCAGTTGTGAGATTGTACCCTTTTAAAAATCACAGTCAGTAACCACAATGATATAGTTTTGTAATCATACTGTAATAACAGCTTTTTCAGCTGGATGTGTGTGAGATGCTGTAGCTTGTGATGTCAGCAACTTGTCTAAAGTGAGTTTAGTAAAACAGAAATCTCCTGACAGTATTAGCTCAGTCATTGGTAGTGGTCAACAGTCAAATCAGGCTCAGGCATGTTCCCTTTTATACTATGGTGTAATAAAAGCATTTTGATTTTTTTCCCATTATATGATGTTGTCCTTATGTCTTTGGTGGCCAACATTTTTTAGGTTATTAGTTTGTGTGTCTGTGAATGTATTTTGATCAAGTTTGTTGTACAGCTTGTCCTTGTGCTAATCAAGGATTAATTTTAGAAATCAATACTTAGAAATCAACAACAGGCTGAAAATTTATTCATCAGTCACTCCCTCTTTAAATTCTATAAATACTTATTTTACGTTTTTTCTCCCCTTTATGACTTTTAATTGCTATGTATTTGTCTTTGCACAACTTGATCAAATGAATAAACACAAGTGTTGCAGTTGGTCTTGTGTTTGTTTAATGGAAAACTAATAAACGACTAGGATCCATAACTATACTACTTCATAACTATAACCTCAGACTAGTTCAGTTTAAATTATTAGTACTTCAGTAACTGGTCCTTGTATGTTTTGTGTCTTTCAGATATAACAAGCTGCTTGCGGTCATCTCTCAGAGTCTCAGTGATATTGTCAAGGCTCTGAAGGGTTTAGTGGTGATGTCATCAGAACTGGAGCTTATGGCCATGAGCCTGTTCAACAATGTGGTGCCTGATATGTGGAAAGCCAAGGCAAGACACACAGATACATACCAGTTATTACCCCGCTGACCTTTCTTATCGATACCAGGAACCACTGGTCAGATGCATGTCACAGCCTCTGAATGTATGTTGATTAATAGCAAAAATTCATCACAAAATGGGATGTTTATATTATTACATTCTCCTCTTATTTTTAAACAGTTACCTTCTCATATGTTTATGTATCTCTATATTTAGCTGTTCTGTAGGCATAGTGGCTCACCCTGGCTAATTTTAAAGAGAAACCCTGACACACGCACTTACTCAACACACATACGCCTCAAACTGAACTAAAATTCTGGCATCCATCCATGTTTTACTCTGTGCAGTTTTACTCTTGGACATTTGACATTTGACAATTGGGAGTGATTTCTGTGTACAACATATCAGATTCACTTTTTGTGACATTTCTGTCCTGCTCTAATAATTCCAGGCTCTACTTTCTAAGAATACATAACTCTTTGACTGGCTGCATATCGCTCTCCCTCCAGGCCTACCCATCTCTGAAGCCTCTGGCCTCCTGGGTGTCAGACCTGCTTCAGAGGATCAGTTTCCTGCAGGGATGGATCTATAATGGCATTCCACCTGTCTTCTGGATTAGTGGCTTCTTTTTCCCACAGGCCTTTCTCACTGGAACCCTCCAGAATTACGCCCGTCGCTACGGCACCTCAATCGACACAATTGGATTTGACTTTGAGGTCAGAGAGTAAGCTGTAATGTCTGTCAGTATGTGTCACTGCCACTATTTCTACCTCAGAAGTGAAAAGATATGAACTCATATTTCTCTCAAGTTTAACACTGTATACTTGTGTAACACAAACAGAATTGAATAATGTCTGTTTGAATGTTAATGTATACAGTAATTTGTTCTTATTAGAATTTCTTTGAAATTTATTTTTTTAATGGTTTCTATTAACTACGAACCTGTTTCTTCCCCATCTCTTTTGTACTACTTCCTCTCTCAGGTAATAGAGAAGTCAGTGTCAGAAATAACAGAGAAACCAAACGCAGGCTGCTACATCCAGGGTCTATTCCTGGAGGGGGCTCGCTGGGATAATGGGACAGGTCAGCTCACAGAGTCCAGGCCCAAGGAGCTCTACACGGAAATGCCCGTCATCTGGCTGATCCCCATGTCCAACCGCAAAACTCCGACCTCTGGGGTCTATGTCTGTCCCATCTACAAGACACTGACACGTGCTGGTCAGTACACACAGTCACAGTATATGAGCATGATGGGATTGAACTATATTGCAACAGTTTAGTTACAGTTGCTTAACTAACAGATTGTTTTTAGAGATCTGTGAAAAAATGTAGTCAAGGAAATGGATTAGCCAATGCCTGTGAAACTGTTGCTCAGGTTGTGGACTCTGTTTGCCAGTGTGACTAGATGTTGGGGTGCTCGTGCTAGTGTTTGTGTGCATCTCCTTTTTAGCGGTTTTATTACTCACCCAAAATAGACTCCAGTTAGTATCCTGTTTCATGAAGCCTCTGAAAGTGCAGCTCTGTATTTTCCACTCACAGCATGTAGCCAACGCCTTGTGCTGGCATATTACACTGCTTGGAAACACTTGAGTCAGTGCAGAGATGGAAAGATACAAACAATTTAATTAACCTTTTTTATGCCGTTGAACTCCTCTGTGTGCTCTTGCAGGGACACTCTCCACTACAGGACATTCCACCAACTACGTGATGTCAGTGGAGCTGCCTTCAGATCGCAATCAGAGACACTGGATCAAACGTGGAGTGGCCCTCATATGTGCACTGGACTATTGAACAAAACATACACAGACCTTTTAATTTGCCATTGTGCTTCATACTGTGTGTGTGATTTTGAACCCACAATGATGATAATTGCAGTTGTGGTTTCTGAATCCTAATTCAAATCAAACAGATGCTTTCTCTTCACATACTATTTTACTAAAAAATAGCTACTTAAAGCTCTTTAGTTTGTTTGTAGTTGTAATTAAACGTTTTTCACAATGCAATATTAATTTGATGTTTTCATTTACAATTAATTGCTGTGTTGAAAATAGATTCAGCTGCACGGGTTTTCAAAATAAAATACTGTAACCTTTCAAGACTATAAACTTTGCTCTAACTCTACTTGCCCTCTCTAGTCTCAACAGCCAAGAAGAAGCGGCTCTCTTCCTACGTACTGAATACTGAACTATATATACGGCCTGCTCCTTTAAGGCGGCCACATAGGGCCAGTTGAGAAATATGACTTAACCGAAGGAGGGTGGCGCTTACACAAAAAGTGACAGTGACTGGCCATGTGAATACATCTAAAGGACTCCAGACCGACGGGAAACTGAGATCAACAGAACCAACAGAGTAACTTCACTACAGCCGCCTGTGAAAGACCGGAATTGAATGCTGTTATTCAGAGGTGCCGAATTGTTTGGATTTCTCTGGGCAGACAGCCTTGACCGCTAAAGTTGCCAGAGCAATTTAAAAAGGAATAGGCGGGTATTAAAGTTCAGTGACAACAAATTGTGTAGTTTAAACGAATGTACTTGTTTTTATAAGCTATACTGAAGATACAGTGGAATTACTGTGTGGAGTTCTTACAGGGGCTTCGGTGCCCAGGACAGCCGGACGCACCACAGCTTTACGCAGTTACCGGAGGGCAGCAGGAGTCATCGTATTACTTTTGTGAATCACTCCCGTCTGCCCCTTCTGAGAACCGCTGGTGACAACAAGCCGGTGTGAACATGCTACAAAATGGAAACGGAAAGGAGCAACCGCTGCAAGCGCCGATGGCGGAGGCAGAGCCGGACTCCCCGACTAACGAGCCCCAACATCAGCAGCAACAGCCAGATCTCTCAGCTGCTGACAGAAAGGACGCGAACACTGAGTCCGCTCACTTCCCCATGCCCGTTTACCCAAAACTGGAGATAAAACGCAACGCGGTGACGGACGATTACAAAATCTCCAGTCAGGTTCTGGGCTTAGGGATCAATGGCAAAGTCCTCCAGTGCTTCAGTAAGAAGACAGGGGAGAAGTGCGCACTGAAGGTACTGAAGTCACCTGACACTCATGTTATAAACAGGGTAGTAGAGGATAGACCCTCTCCACTCAGTTTTCACTCCTCATAAGTAAACTGATTTATTCACTCATATAATAACTGACTACTACTACTAATATCTGTGTGAAAATAATTTTGGTTTTTGTTATATGAGCAGATGCCATCTTTTTAATCTTGATATCAAAACAGGTCTGGTCTGTATATTTGTTGTTGGAAAACTGGATTGACACTGTGCCAACTTAAAAGACCTTTGACCTTTATTGAGGTCAGATTTGTTTCCACAGACATACACGACTCAGACTAACACAGGAGTGTTTAAGAGGTGACTGACAAAACCCATCTTTGTGATGTTGAATAGTTTTCCAGTCATGGTGCACTGATCTCCATGCAAACTGCCTGTTTGTGCGTGTTTATTTCTGAAGGACGGTGACTGGTGTACATACATACATGTGTTTGCATGTATGTGTGCCTCCTGCTCACATGGGTTTTGGCATATACAGTACATGTTGTGCTCACATGCTCTACATGTGGACATGCTGAATCTGAGCTGTGTTTGTTGGGAGTTCATTCTCACACTGGATCACAAGCAAGTTATGGGTATCATGGTTGCTGAGCCGTGAGCTGTGACATTTTACATTGCTTCATAAAGACGCATAGATTTTGATGGTGACAGCTTCTTCTGGAAGCAGTGGAAACTCAGACACGCCTTTACACAGGCATATATGCCCACATACATACACGGGGTCATCAGGCTGTCACCTGTCATCACTGGGCGACGGACTCAGAGAGATTTACTGGCTTACAGTAATCCATCTGGAGCTGAGCTGCCAAACCCGGCAGCAGCAGTGTCACAAGCAGAACTGTAGACTCAGGGATAGAAAGTGAGACACAAGATGAAAAAGAGATAAACTGCAGCAGGAAATAGGAAGTCATTAACAAGAGATGGAAGGCCAACAGGGATAGAAATGCTTGATAGCATCATGTGGGACTGGAGAACAATAAAAATGTATGTTGCCAGAAAATCTTCAGGCTACTTCCTGACTTGAATCAGAATTGTTGTTTTGTACATGAGCTGAAGAACCAATAAAACAGTAGAGTCAGAGCACTGAGCTGGGCACACTACCACAGCACAAGAGTGTCTTGTATCAGAGTTTTTGTTGGCTACTTTGTCGACATTTTAAAAGTTGTCAGCAACTTTTAAAATGTGAAAATGTTTTTGTTTGTGTTCATGTGAGTGCTTATGGCATCCATAGCAGCGTCGCCTGGTACCTAATAAACTTCAGCTTCCACTAAGGAAAGCTAACAGAAGGTCAGCTTAGAGAAAACACCACAAACCTGCTGCACTCAGCCTCTGAACCTCCTCTGCTCTCTGAAGAACCTGTTAAAAGGTTTTAGATGCCAAGAGAAACACTCATGAAATCACAATCAGCCTTCTCTGTTGTTGCTTTTACTGGCGTCTCTTTTAGTTTGCTTGTAAATGGAATTGCACTGGACCAAGTGACAGCTTTTTGAGTGTATCTGATTTATTTGTTCTACTTTATTGCCATTTAAGCTAATTTGCAACTTTCTCTGTATTTTTTTAATCTCAAGGCAAATATAAAGCAAAAGGAAATAATCACGAGTTGTTTGATGTGCATGGGGAGGAGGAAAGTTGACCAGCTCACTGGCTTTTTAATTAAGTGTTGCTCTGAGCACCAAACATAATAAATGGGTGAAGGCTTAATCCACTTTACAGCAGAGCTGGGTGTGAGCCATCCGTTTAATCTAATTCGGTTATAGTCATCAGGATTCTTTTAACTTGGATTTGTCTGTCTCCAGGGAGCAGAGGGGGCCCTGAGAGAGAGCCCGGTGGTGCTTGGCAGTCAACTTGAGCACCGCCATTAACTGTTAATACCATTAGATGCACAAATTTGGCTGGTGATTGTTCCATTTTAGCGTCTGAAGTGCCTTCCAGCTTAGCGCATGGAAAACTGTACGAGCTACAGGTCTGTGTACAGGCTTCCATTCATAGCCAAAATCTTCCTTTCAGTGAGTTTGTGTATATTCACCTTTGTGGTAAACCCACTGGCATGCCAGTAACACATCTGCGTTTCATCTGGGACCCACAGACACCAAAGTGTCATTATAAATTCTCAGTTGTTTAGTCAGACAGATTTTTATTCTAAAAAAAAAACTACACTCAGAGCTCATGCAGGTTCACTTCAGGCAGCTGGAGCTGTTAAAAAAAGTTAATCAGTCTCAGAGGTTTTGGCTTCATACTCTATCTGTGTTTCCAAGCCGACACTGACTCTCAGGCTTCAGCTGTTGAGCAATTCAAGCTCATTATCGTGCAGCAGTCTGAAGCTCTGAGAGGTCATCTCAAATGAATGCATCAGATTTGGGCTTTTAACCTTATTAACCTTTGTGGTTGAGGATCTTTGTAGTATTCAAACGAGCTGAAAGTTGTGTCGGTGGAGATGACTCCTGCTCTCTATTCATCTTATTCAGCACAGGGGAACATTATGTTTTTATTGTCCTGCGGGGACATTCAGTGGGGATTTTACTCACAGGGTTTGGTGTTAAGTGCACTACAGTGTGTTGATGTCATGGAAAATCTGCATACAAAAATGTTTTGGGTGTTTTTCTTACTTGACTTGAAAGTTGGGTTTGATGGTTGGGTTTCTGACATTTGGTTTTAAAAAATTTAAAGTTTTTAAATCGTTTTATGACACTGAGCAAAGGTACACTAAGTAATTATTAGAAATACATCCTTGTTTCTTATCATATTTACCTTTGCTATCAGCATGGCTCAAGGGATGGCAACGTTGCTTGGTCTCTTCACTGCTTTGGTCCGGAATGAAATGTCTCAACAACTATTGGATGTATTGTGATAAATTTTATACAGACAATTATGGGGCCCAGAAGATCAATCCTACTGACTTTATCGATAACCTCAGTTTTTGTTTTAGCACCACCATGAGATTGGCATTTGTGTTTTTTAATGAAATATCTCAGCTTTGGGGTGGATTGCTGTCATAGTTTGTTTAGAATTAATGTCCACCTCAGGATGAATTGTTACCATGGCGATCCCTTAACTTTTCATCAGGTTAAAATTTGAAAACAAATGACATAACCATCAGCCTTAGCTTTACCTACTTTTAGTGCTAATAAGCAGGTGCCAGCATGCTGACAAGCTAAACTAAGAAGCTAATGGTACATTACCGGCAAAACACCAGCATGTTAGTATTGTCATAGTGAGCATGTTAGCATGCTGACATTAGCATTTAGTGCAAAGCACCACTGTGCCAAAGGAAAGTGTCACAGAGCGGCTAGCATGGCTGTAGACTCTAGTTTAAAACAACGTTTCAAAAAAGCATCAACGATACATTAGTGTTATAATTAAATTTGCTATACATTTTGATTATTGATTAACTGTATATTGCTGTAGACTACGAGCAGCACTTTATTGGCAGTTGTTGTAAAGATAAGACGCATTTTCATCAAGATATAAAGACAGCACTCTGACAACCCTTGATATTCAATAGCGTGTAAACATGTTGGAGCAGTGTGTGTGTGTGTGTGTGTGTGTGTTTCCAGAGGTAGTGTGCTGTTAAACTCACACTCGCACACTATGGACATTATCAGATGAAAGTGTGTGTGTCTCAGAGTGTATTACAGTCTCTTTGGACAGAGATCTGATTGGTTCAGAGAAGTGTGGATAGGTTGCTGATTGGTTTAGAGCAGAATCAGGAACAAGTGTGTGTTCACTCTCCATTATGTTGCCTCACAGAAGAATCCAGAGTCCATCAGAAGATTAACTATGTCTGTAGCATTGTCTCCAACATCTCTCTGTCTCCCCCCTTAGTGTTTTATATGTGTGTTTATACACACAGACCTCTTTTATTATAGCCAATTCTTTGTCACAGCAGGAAATTAAGGAAACCAGCTCACACACTGTCTGCTCTGATTAAACTCATAAAGCTATAAATGACATAGCAGAAACCAACCTGTCCACTGCTTAGTTTAATGTCAAGTTCAGTGGGCGAGGTTGAATAAAGCAGGACGCATATAGCAGCAGATCAGACATGTAAGTCACCGGAAACCCTCAACTTCTACTTTCAACACCCCGTTGTGCTCTGAACTCCTCACTTCCTCTTTAACATTAGTGAGCTACAACGCAACGTTACAGTTATGAGGGTTCGTCTCTGACATTTGGAGTTTCCAGGAAATGCGAAAAGTATTTCATTTTCGCCCACACAATTGAATCTGAAATTTTATAAATATTGTCTTCACATTTTGATCATTTCAAAGTCACCGGCCATACAACACAGATTTAATGTTTGTGTGTCTGTCATATTTAAATGAGTCAGTCGGTCCCTCAGTGTGTTGTGTACTCCAGGCGCGGCCTGTTGCCACACTGGTCTTGTGAACAGAGGGACAGAAGGAGATCACTCCATCACTGTCACATCCAAAAATACACCCTGACTGAAGATGTGTGCTATGTCAAGGTCCACCACCTGCTCTGTGTGTGTGTGTGTGTGTGTGTGTGTGTGTGTGTGTGTGTGTGTGTGTGTGTGTGTGTGTGTGTGCTTATGTCAAGACAGACATCCTGTCGTGTGACCAGGCTAACTATATGTGTGTCCTCGACTTACTTTATTGGAGCAGTACAGTTCTACTCTGTGTTGTGATATATTTTATGGTTCTAGAGCAATTTAAGCCAAATGTGTCATGTGATCCACAACTGAAGAGGTGTAAAGAACTTGGCCAAAATCTTTACTCTTGTACTTGTTTACTTTTATCATCAAGCAGATGAGAACTTGTGCTGTGTGCAAGTTAGATTGCTGTGCAGCTCGGTGGTTAGTGCTGTTCCCTGGTCGGGGTTTCTATGTTACAGTTAGACAGAGGGTTCACAGTTCAAGCCCATCGTTCACATGAGCAAACCAACCAAAAAGTTCAGTCCCTGCTGAAGGCGATTTTGTTATCAGTACAGGGTTGTGATAACTGGAGCTGTGTGATTGGAAGGAACTTCCAGCTTCAGTTGGACTGTCACACCAGTGTAGGTGTTTGTACTTATATGTTCGCCACTGCACCGTCTACTTCCTATTCACTGCCCTTGATGAGGACGGAAGCTTTTCATCTTTATACCTTTCCAAACTTTAACTGCTCATATGGTTATTTTTCTTAAATTTACAGATTACTCTTCAACAAAGCAATGACTAATCAGCAAAAAGCTGTACATTACTCTTTCCTAAAATTTGAAATGTTTTTAACACTGCTGATTTCAAAAACAGGAGAGTTCAGGTCGAAGTAAGGCCACCTTTCCTGGCTTGGATACAAATACTCCTGACAACACAATGTTTTGTCCTTTATTGATCATCATTCCTCAGTTCACTGACACTGTAAGTAAGTGATAGTTTACAACTTGACCCGTGGAAGCCATGTTAGCTCAGTGCTAAGCGCTGCTGTTCTACTGCCAGGAGCTTCTGGATTCGATCCCAGCGACAGGTGACTTTAAACTTATTTCACAAAGATAATTAGTGTTCAGGTTAATGACGTTGATTGATTTTAATTGATCACATGAACATCACTTGCTGCTTATTGATATTGCTTTTTTGCCTGTTTATGAACATTCACTTCTGTCTCAAGCTTTAGCTCTTTTGGTAGAGCGTGCTCCTTGTTGATTGAACATGGTGAGTTTCTGTCCCTGCAGTGTCAGAGGACATGTAGGTTTGAGATATTCTCTGGTGTTTATGAGGTATGAACCTAAGCTGTCAGCAAAAACAAAAAATATAATTATTATTTAACCATATAAGAGTACATAGATGATATGGGTAACAAAAAAGGGTATGAAAAAATAATTTATTTGTCGTTGACCAATTGAGTATAATATAATAATAATAATCTGACATGATGTTGTAGATGTCAGGGATTTCAGATGATGTAGGTCTTGGTGATATGGTTGAAATTATTATTATAGTCTTAATAAATATGTTGCCATCTGATATTCACATTAGGGAAACTAACAATCATTTTCATTATTGATTCATCTACAGATTATTTTCTCAATTGATCCATTCATTGTTATTCTATAAAATATATGAAAATATTAAAAGAAACCACCCATCATGATATTCAAACCTGCAATCCAAAACCCAAATGCATTTAATTTGCAATGATGAAAAACAAAGAAATGCATGAAGTCCTCCCATTTGTAGAACTATAACATGACAATATAAACACAATGCAATTCCATCAAAAGTGAATAAACTATAATATTGGAGCAGAATTGAGCAATATAAATCCAGATTGATGAAAAGTTAGTTTTCTGTTTATCACATGGTCGTTCTGTCTGTCTGTGTCGCTCAGATTCTGTACGACAGCCCCAAGGCGAGACGAGAAGTGGAGCTTCACTGGCGAGTATCAGGAGGACCGTACATCGTTCGCATCCTCAACTTGTACGAAAACATGCATCATGGGAAAAAATGCCTGCTCATCGTCATGGAGTGGTAGGATTGACATTACATCACTCTATCTATCAGTTTATGCTTGCTGAATACTTTCCTTGAGACAGCACATTTTCAGATAAAATGAAGGATTAATTTCACCTATGTATAACAAAATCATTTTAAATTATTTATATCAATCTTAAAACAGGTCTGTTCTTCTTACTTGAAAAGTTGACATTAAGCAGACAAATGGTTTCCACTGGACAGTGATGAGTTCCGCTATTTTAGTATCAGACGCAAAACTTACAATGCAGCGCACACTGACTACAAATTTCCATACGTCACATCTCTGAGAAGGAGCACAGATCTTAAAAAGGATGATGTGAATTTATCCAACAAGCTGTTATAAACTGATATACCGTGTTTCTGTTGTTAAACTCCACAGTTTCCACACATTTCCGATGGAAATGTTTCATTTTCTTTGTGGAAAAATAACGACATGTAAGCTGTGTAGTAAATGATTCTTAAAACACACACAATAAATAAATAAAATATCGTCACTTCCACAACACACTTTTTATGATGCTTGAATCACACAGACAATTGCACATTTCTGTAAGTTCAATTGTAGCTTTAAATCGATAGGTTTATGTGAGCCACATATCTTACTCTCAACAAAATAAAGCTCATATTACAAGTATCCTAAAAATACATTTTTCTGATATATGCGAACATGTTCATGTATCTTCATACTAAATAGATTTTCATGTGTGTCTAGAGTGACAAAACACAAGCTCTGTTCCGCTGAGGGCAGAACATTCGTCCACGCTAAAGGTCGGTCATGAGACCTGACCTGACAAAGCGAAGACGTCGACACTGATGGTGAGATAGAGAGACAGAGCTCCATCTGGGCTTCACATGTCACGACAGGCTGTTCATAATAATACCCGTATGACTCCAGAGAGAGTGATAAGACACTGGAGTTTTTTTTGCGAGCTTCTCCAAGTGTAAAAGGGGAAAAAACTGTTTAACTCATTCATTCAGAGGAAAAGAGAGAAACCAGAGGGTGACACTTTTCTCTGGTCATGGGGATTTTAAAAAATGACTAACTGGTTCTCATCATCACATCTATTGACACAGCAACTGTTTGTGTTGCTCTGTATAGTGACCGTGTGTGTGTGTGTGTGTGTGTGTGTGTGTGTGTGTGTGTGTGTGTGTGTGTGTGTGTGGGTGCTTTCTGTATGAGTGAGGGTCAGAGTCGGACGGCAGTGCAGATATTCACTGTGGTTCGCCTTTCTGTGTCAGCTATCTGTTCATCTGTGGACTCATGGCCCACAAAACTTTGTTCTTACTTAATGCACATTGAAGCACGTCCATGTCACAGTGAGCACAACAAGATGTTTCTGAGGAACAGGACGGGGAGTTTCAGGCATCAGAGGCTGCTGTTTGATGGGTGCTTTTGAAAATAGAGAGTGGGAAACAGACACCAGATTTTGAAACTGTTTGATGCTGAGAGTGTCTGAGCTTTTAAAGAATTAGGTCATAGGTCTCAGTTGTGAAATGTGATCAGAATAGATGCATTTATATATATATAAATATATATATATATATTTATACAATTGTATCATTACATATGTACAGTGCGTTCAGAAAGTATTCAGACACCTTTGCTTTTTTCTGATTTTGTTATGTTGCAGCCTCATCCTAAAATTATTTAAATTATTTTTTTCTCAAATCGTGTACACTCAGTACCACATAATGACAAAGAGAACAAAACGTTTGCAAATTTGTTAAAAAAGAGAAACTAAAATATCCCATGGTCATTGGTATTCAGACCCTTGACTCAGTACTTAGTTGAGGTCTCCACTCTACTTGCGTATGACACATACAGTAAATTATTGTTGGGCTAATTATTGTGTTACAAACAAACATAAACGAATGAGACTACAGAGGAGAAATAATAGTAGCCATATTACTGATAGACTTTTGCATTAGTCAAAAAAATATTGAACTACTGTATCATTTCACATAAATCCTGTTGGTTCTTTTCACTAAGACGATTTTAGTACCTTTGCCCTCTCCCCTATTCGATTCAGGACTTTCACTAGGTATTTTTAGAGTTTCAGTTTCATTTACCATTTCTCTTTGCAAGAGAAAGATCGAAAGCTTTAGGTGAAAGAGCTCTGTATATTTTGAGCTGCAAAACATCTCAACAGATTTAGCTCACAGTGTAAAATTGCCTGGACCTCACTTGATTGAATAGATTTAGTAGTTAGTACTTCAGGGTCTCCTACTGCACTGAGGCTTTGCTGTCGTCCCTCACTTGTAAGTTGCTTTGGATAAAAGCATCAGCCAAATGAGTAAATGTAAAATGTGGTGTAGATTAATGTGGAAAACTGTATCTATATTTTGGTTTGTCAAACCTGTTGTTATTAGCAGTTCTGTATGAAGAATAATCCGTCATTGTCAAAAGATCCTGATTTATTACTAAACACGGCGTTTTTTCTGAGTGTCATCACTGCATTGACTGAAATTACTACAAATTACTTAAATTCAAATGTAGAAAACGCTCCATAATGTCACAAACAGGTGGAGTATGGAGTGTCATTTGTGCAGTTTGCAAATCGTGTTTGTGTGTGTGTGTTTCCAGCATGGAGGGAGGAGAGCTGTTCAGCCGAATCCAAGTCAGAGGAGACCAGGCCTTCACTGAGAAAGGTGAGGACCGATGGAGGGATGGATTTTGTTCACATCACATCAACATGTCAGAGAAAGAATGATCCATGCACCTTGACAGTTGCTGTTGTTGTGTGACACTGGAAATGCTTCTGGTTTGAGAGATTGTGTTTTCCTCTTTTCCTCCCAGAGGCATCTGAGATTATGAGGGACATTGGCACGGCCATCGAGTTTCTCCACAACATTAACATCGCACACAGAGACATCAAGGTGCACAGAGATCAAGATCACAAGGAATATGATCATTTCTGGGTAATTAAAGGAAGTTTTGACATATTTCTTTTCTTCTTCTTCTGTCTCCCTCTCCAGCCAGAGAACCTGCTGTACACCACTAAAGAGAGAAACGGGGTCCTCAAGCTGACAGACTTTGGTTTTGCTAAGGAGACCACGCTACACAACCCGCTACAGACCCCCTGTTATACACCGTACTATGTGGGTATGATGCTTTATGTTATTTTCCAGTGATTATACAGCCTCCTGGCAGATGGACAGTTTGTAGAAAAGTGTTATATACTAACGTCTAGCTCTCAAGTTTAAGGACTTGACAGATTATTTTAACAGGGAAATGTAGATGCTGAGTCATTTTTGCCTGTTCTGTATAAACCTAATCTCCATTTGTATATTGTTTCTGTGTGTGTGTGTGTGTGTGTGTGTGTGTGTGTGTGTGTATCACCATTGATAAGCTCCTGAGGTTTTGGGTCCGGAGAAATATGACAAGTCATGTGACATGTGGTCTCTGGGCGTCATCATGTACATCCTGTGAGTACTGTGTGTAGCTGGATGGGAACACATTAATGTCACGACTTATATAAGATTTTAAAGTTGCTCTGTCTGACCCACCATTTTTGTCCCTGTAGCTTGTGTGGCTTTCCTCCATTTTACTCCAACACGGGCCAGGCCATTTCACCGGGGATGAAGAGGAGGATCAGGATGGGCCAGTACGAGTTCCCCAACCCAGAGTGGGCTGAGGTGTCCCAGGAAGGTGAATCCCCCAAGAAACACACACACACACACACACACCTGTCTCTTACAGATTGTCCATAGTAATATTTAGACATTTTAATTTTTTCTATCAATTTCAAAGCTCTGAAAATGTAGGATTTAAAGAATATTCTGCAGAGTTGACAAATTTATAAATTGAAATTTACCTACACATTTATGAAAGGTTTAAAATCCCATAGCTATCAAATCATTAATTTCTTCTCAGCCATGCAGCAGTCTAACAACACAAACGTAAAGCTATATCAATGACAAAACATTTTGTGATCAGCCTCATTCAACACAAATTCCAGTATCTGAGTCAGAGTTTAAAATACAAAAAGTTTCCTGCTGAGAGGAAGTAAAGTAACCAAGCTGACAGTCAAAGTACTGTAGGCTGTCAGTCTATCTGTCCAGCTCTTTACCACATGATGGTGACAATGCACAGCAAGAGAAGGATGGTGACATTTTCCGCTTGACATTTTTCATTGTGGACAGAGTGAGTGAGTAAATATATGAGTACTGCTCTAAAACTCCTCAGGTTTACTGGGTGGCCTAGTCAAGACGTTCTCATATAGAAAACCTCAGTGCGTGATCAGCTGCAGCTGGTAAAAACTATGGCATCATGTGGGGGAAGACTGCAGTGTGCTTTTAAATAGCCTCAGTTTACATCTTGGTGCTGCAACCTTCAAGCTTTTGTTCTTACCTGAGTCTGTAAACACAGAGACTGTACTCAGTCTGTTTAGGTGAACTATGGTCTCCTATGGACTCATCAACTCAACAAGTTTTACCCTTTCACAGACTATAACAAATGAGCGTGCCCACACTCCTCTTACACACATCTTAAAGATAACTCAGAGACAACAGCCACCTGGTGTCCTCCTCCTAACCAGTGACAACAACAGTGCACACACAGTCATAATTCTATTTTTTCACTCGATCTCACTCCTCACTCTCGCTCTTGCTGTGTAAGTAGGCCATCCTGTCCCTGAGACCAGGAGCATGTGTGTGTGTCGTGCTACTAATAATCTAATGATCTTTGCATTCCCTTTACTCTTCTAGCAAAAGATCTGATCCACCAGCTCCTGAAGACAGACCCTAATGAGAGAATGACCATCACTCAGTTTATGAATCACCCCTGGATCAATGTAAGTATCTGTGTATCTGTGTGTCAAGTACAGATAAACGTTACGTACTTCCTACTTCCTGTTTGTCTGTGCATGTTTGCTCATATCTTCATCTGCATGTGTGTTTGCACTCTGCAGCAGTCCATGGTGGTTCCCTCCACTCCGCTCCACACAACCCGGGTCCTGACTGAAGACAGAGAGATGTGGGAGGATTTGAAGGTCAGCAGCAGAATAACACTGACCCCCTCTGGCCGCATGTTGGCATTACAACCTGTTGCTGTTGGGCTTTAGGTTGTGCTTTAGTTTGGCTGGTGGTACAGCAGTACTCCAGTAACTTAGCACGTAATTTGCATTTTCCTTTATGTTTAAGGCCTCGCGAGAGACAGATCAAAGAAACTGAGCAATGAAAATCGAAGCAGCAGAGGGGCAAATAACCCTGACATTTAGTCTCCAGTATGGGGCACGCTACAAAAATACAGTTCCCATAATGCAACACAGCGTTGTTCTTTAGACGCTATCTTTTAAGTTCCACTCTCATAGTTTATAATGCTTTCTGTTTAAATATATCCATTGACCTTGATGACATCACTATGGTGTCATTTATGTCATGGTGGCATTTACAGAGCCACAGATGACATACACAACTGTCTTTTTTTCAGTCCAAGTCGTACTTTAATGACTAGAGATTTTATAATTACAATAATTACCACATGGAAGTCAGCTGAGGAAAATTATCAATATAAAAACTTCATATCATTGAGTGAATGAAACTAATTAAAAACTTTTTTGTGTATCACCATCATGATGATTCCCTGATGGCCACCAGGGGGAAGCCTGTCTCATCTGTTCTTTCAGTTTAACTTTTAAAAAACACACACACACACACACATTTTAACATTTCATATACACACACTTGAGCACAAAGGAGCTCAGCTGCCTCTTCTCGACTCTTTCGCTAATTTACACAAAGAAATGTGCTTAAAGAGCAAGAAGCTGTTTGCTCACGTCAAGTCACTGTGGGGTTACCTCCTCAAAATGTCTCAGTTGGGCAATCATATATTTTTTTAGTGGTGGTAAATGAGAGCACAAATCATGAGTAGCACGTTCCCTCACAACAGCTGAATGAGCGAGTCTGCAGTGATAATGTATGAAAAGAACCTTCTCGTTGAAAATGATATGCACATAATACACCACAGTTCACTTCTGCAATGGACAATGCAATGTTGCGTAAATTTTAACAGATTGCACTCCTGAACAATCACTTCTCAAAAAGCACAAAAAACAAGATGTTACATTCTTTCTACATACATCATGACTGACAAATGACCTCCAGTCATGAACACTAAGGGACGGGGGGATTGAAAGTTCACGTTTTCAGGGCTGTAGCAGCTGCAGACCTGTCTTCTGGCATTTCAGTGGAGTTCTCATGGTCTGAAGCCTGTTTTGGCTTTAGGCCCAGGCCTGTGATGACCTGACCTTTTTCTCTGAGTTCATAAAACTTGTTCCCAGACAGGTTTTTCTCTGCCCTGGTCACCATTGTTTATTTTTCTTTGCACTTCAAATGGTTTAGATACATTTTGGGAAACACGCTTTCTTACCAAGAGTTGAGAGGTTGTATATTAAATACAAGGCTAAAACAGGAGTTGGTTAGCTTAGCATAAAGACTAGAAATAACTAGCCTGGTTCTGTCCAAAGGTAACAAAATCTACTTACCCACACATCTTCAGCTGACTAATTAACACATTATATATCTCATCTTGTTTTTTTTAATCCCTACAAAAACCAAAGTGTAAAAACAGTTATGTGCTGGACTATTTCTTGTCCAGGAGCAGTAACTTCCTGGAGTCTCTGCTGGTTACCTGGCAAAAATGATACATAAGATCTTAATTATTGAGCTTTACAGATGATGGCAGGTGAATCTTGTTACCTTTTACAGATCCAAGCTGTTTCTAGGCTTTCTGCTAAGCTCTGCTAGTCGGCTGTTGGCTGTAGCTACATACCACTCGTCTATACATGAGAGTGCTAACGATCTTCTCATCTAATTCTTGTTAAGAAAGCAAATAAGCATATGTCCCAAAATGAGCTGCTGCTGATACATTTCTTGGATGTAGAAAAGGGGGTAAAAGTAGCAATGTCAATCATTTAGAAACTCTTATGGGTAAGAATAGGATTCAACAAATGAGTACTTATAGGAGTAGTCTTCACTGAACTAACACACTTTGCCACATCTGATCCTCTGCCTTTTCTCTCACAGGAAGAGTTGACCAGCGCTTTAGCAACTATGCGTGTGGACTACGACCAGGTGAAGATCAAGGATCTCGACACTTCGAGCAACCCCCTGCTCAACAAGAGGCGTAAGAAGGCTGCTGCTGGGGCCAAGAGCGGGTCCACCGTCTGTCAGAGTCAGTGAGACACACACGACCATCGGTGGAAAATCCAAACACAACAGCCAACGGTGGAGAAAAGCAGCTCAGAAGAGGAGAGGAGGAAAAAGAGATCATTTAGAGAGCTGCTTGGGACTCTTGAGAAACTGGATGTGGAGGGCATGTTCTCTGAAATAAAGGGACAACATAGGAACAACAGCAACATCAAAAGTGAACATTTATAGGACATATCAAGACATGATATCGCCCGTGCTGCCTGCCTGAGGTGGAAATCAACAGCTCTGCTCACTGCAGGTCCATCTGTTTGCAATTGTTTTATGTATGTATGTAATTTTTAGAGCCTGGCTGCAGACATCAAGTGTCATCAAGTATTTGTAGAGATAATATTTTGTGTATTTGAATGCTGGGTTGCCTGTTTGAGGTATCATTTGTAACTATGCACTTGTGCAGACCACACACACAGACAGACAAACCAACTGTGGACAGACTGTGAAACTAGAACACTCAATATTAACTGTGTTGTCTTAATATTGTCTGTCTTTTGCTGTTTCCTTTCAGGGATTAAAACAAAGTCTGACACTGACTGTCTTGTCAATAAAATGGAGCCTCGATAATGACGTACAGATCAACCTGGGGGAGTATTTTTCATTGATGCAACAGTAAAGAGGCCTCTCATGCGCTATAAAGGGATATATTTGACTCTGTGTCACTGCTACAGATCAACATCATGTCCTATAAATGTGGCTGTAGCACGTAGCTTGCCTGCTTCCTGTCAGTGTGAGGCCAGGGAGCTTTATGTAAGCAGCAGTGGGGTAATGGATGGTTGTATGACATGGATGAGTTGTGACACTTTTCTTGAGAAAGGCTGTGTGTGTGTGTGTGTGTGTGTGTGTGTGTGTGTGTTTATGAAGGTTGAGTAAAATGCTTCCTGTAAATAGTGGCCACAGTTTTACTTCACATTGACTCATGAGCAGGCAGTGCAGCCTTGCAATGGAACAATGGAAAATTCATCAGACTGCATTTGTTCATACACTTGTAAATTAAACCTTAGAAACGCAGGAATATTCATGAGCAAGATTTTTTTTTACCGTGGACCTTAGAGCTATTGTTTTTGTATTTGTGCCGTTCAGGCTTTGTGAGGCCGCTATAAATAGCAGCAGTGGAGTAGTTATTTGGGACACAGCCATCTTACTTGGTGTGTGACTTGTAAAGGTCAACATTATTATGTTTAGATTACATGGTAAGTACCTTTCCCCCACTTCGATCACATGGTCCCCCCTGCAGTATTTAGGGGAAGCTAATCATAAAAACTACTTGGCTTCCCTGCTGTAAATACGGGATGTCAGCCATGATTAGCTGTGGCCCAAACAGTGCATGACCTGTCAGCTGTTGTTTGATGCTCCATGTCCATGAAGGGGAAAAAAGCATAAAAGTTCTCGGAAGAAGATAAACAAAGTATTGTGAGTGGAATTTTAATGTTCTGTATGTTCTTGTTGGGGAGGCAGTGCTAAGTATTTTTCTGTTGTTAGTCAGCCATTTTGAAGACACAAAGACAAGCCCAGTCATGATAACACCATTGTGGCACTAATATGATGTTGACATAACAGTGTGTCATATACTTCCTACTTGTCTTATTCCGTAAAAGTTGCTGATTCCTGTGCAGTGGTTTGCAAACACCAGACAGTGTAGCAATAACATAAAGGGAATGCTTGAGTACAACAGCACGTATTAAGTCAGGGGTTCATTTTTTCAGCATTATACACAGGAGCCAGAGGGACGTGTTTTCAGTATTTTCGTTAGGCCTAGTTCATTTCTTTATTATTCCTCTGGGAGTTAGATTGATTCATAAAACGGTTTGATGTTTGATTTCCTCTTGCCTGTGCAGCAGCCCAGTGATGGATAAGAAATGACGTCTTTGGTTCATTACTGTTACTGTCATACAGGCTGCAGTTCCCCCTGACAGATACATTTGGTGGAAGAATTCGGTTGACCTTAAGTTTTAAATTGTGTTATCTCGTGTTAGGTCCTGTGATAAAGCATGGGGAGACAGGTCTGACTAGTGTTACACAGTGACTGTGTGGGTATGATGCCTGAGGGTTGGGTGTGAGGTGTACTTGGGGAGTGTAGGATTGGAGGGGCTGGGGTGGGTAAGGGGGGGTAGGGAATCACTTTGCCCTTTTGGGAGGAATGTATTGAAGGTCAGTCGAGAGCCATCTGACCTTCAAGTGTTTCTTCCTCTCTATCATGCTCAGATGCTCAGTCTGTGTTGTTTGAACTGTTCTGAGCTTTGTCCCCTCTCCCTTCATTCCCTCTTTCTAGTGTAGACCCCACTGGTTCCCTGATGTCTTTCTTTCTGATATATATTTTCTATGTGTTTGTGTGTGAGACTGTCTCATTAATTCACAGATGTGCAGTCGCAGGCTTTGTGCTCGACAATTAGTGTCATCATTATCATAGGCTGCTTTTAAGGGTATCATTACTGCCACTGAAATAGCCTCAAGTCCTCACAGACAGGTCACATGACGCTTATATTATCTCCAGAGGGTCACAGTGCTGTCAGGTTAGTGCGTGTGTGTGTATGTGTGTGTGTGTGTGTGTGTGTGTATGTGTGTGTGTGTGTGTGAGTGTGTGTGTATGTGTGTTTGTGATTAACCTGGCCTACAAAAGTTACAATGATACCTAATAAATACTAAAATGTATTCACTACCACCCCAGCCCACACCAACCTGTACCTTTTTTTTATGTTTTATGTTTCAGACACTGATTAAAGGAAAAATGACTCCTTCACTTCTGTCCTCTTCTTTCATCAGATCCATGGAAACCTTTAACTTTGTGTCACAGGCCTCTTGTTGGTTTCCATCACTAATGTCCATCTCTCTAAAGAGATTTGCCATAATCTCCAGTACTCTGAGGGATATTCAGTGCCTTCTCCTACATCCTCCATGCGATTAGTACAGCACTTCTTTCTAAACTTGTCTGAGATTTGTGAGTCTATCATCATCATCCCTTAACACACCTTGATTACATACAGCTGATCTCTGTTGATGACAGAAAAACAGCTTGGTTGAGGTGTGTCACAGACAGGAGTGCACAGATATACAGTCAATTTGCAACAATTACTTTGATTTGTTTTTATCATGACATTAAAATGTCTGTTTAGTTTAATTGTGTCACAAAAGCCTAATTAATACTGAGTGATGCTAACTTGTAAAACATATTTTAAAGTGGGGGTGAATACTTTATGAAGACACTGCAGTAAAACAAGTTCTGCAAGTTGGACTGTTCCTGGTACACTGGTCTCTTCCTGCTTTATTCCTGCATGGACCTAAACTCTGAACAGCAACACTCAACTGTGAATATGCAGACTTTAACACTGTGTCATTTAAGGAGTGTCCTGTATAGTCCTATTAATAAGTCTTATTTTATATATTCTGATTTTTAATGTTGGATATCTGTGTATTTATATTATAGTATGACTGTATAACTGACTCTGATAGACCTGTGCATTCAACTGCATGACTATGTTGTAACACTTCCGTCAGTGTGTGTAGTATCCTAAATTTAATCATCAATGTCATGCACAGCTCAAGTCCTGTAAGGACGCAGCTGTCAAAGGGAGGGTGG
>NW_019525417.1:364137-402859 GCF_002814215.2 Seriola lalandi dorsalis | reverse complement strand
GTGGGTGGGGTCTAGGGAGGGTGCAAGGGGGCAGGTAGGCTGATGCCTCATTACATCCAGTTTTGGAGAAAGCTTTTCTTCTTGCCTGAGGTCCCACACTGACACAGTGGGTGTGTGCTCAGTCAGCATCAGTGTAGCGCTCGGCAGGCTCCTGTTGGACGCACGTACACACCGCCAGGCGCTGCGCTCCATCACACAGACGCCCATGATGAGAGGCTGCTCCAGCCGACCCAAGCTTACACATAACCAGGAAGGAGCGGGTGAGACACGTCGCTTTACGGGCTTTAGTAGATGTGTGCATGCTGGAGGTTGAATTGTGCATCTTGAAACGGATGACAGAGAGAGTCGAGCAGCGAGGGGCAGGACGAGCAGCCGTTCAGACGTAAACAAGAGTCGACGTGTTTTCGGTGTGTTGTAGCTGTCACCTTTACCCTACATTACAACAACAGGCGACACTCTTTGTTTTGCTTTTTTTTTTTTGGAATAGAAACCAGCCGCGTATTTAAGAGTAGCAGCTGTGCTGTACCAGAGAGAAGGAGAAGGCGGATGCTTGTTACTGTTTTTTTTTGTTTTTTTTTTTTTACAGCTGGCGAAATTTATAAAAACAAACCAAACGCTTCGTGTAGACGGAAGCTGCTGTTTTCGGTTATTATTACTGTATTACAGCTTTCATTTTGCATTCACTGAGGATACTGGGGATGCTGTTGTAGAGGTCGGTGCTTTGCGTTTTATGGCTGTTTGTTGTGTTTATGGTTGTTGTGATTGCACAGCTCCTACTGGGCTGCAACACACACACACACACACGCACACACACACACAGCACACACGCACACACACACACACACAGTGTCTTACTAAACACTGAATGGCGGTTCATGAGCTGAAGACGTCTCTCCGCATGGTGAATACTGCTTTAGTGCCGAGTGTAATGTTAATATACCAATACTGGGAGATGACTTGTCCAGCACAGCACAAGCTGAAGGCTGCAATCAGACCCTGGCAGCTGCTGCGAGGGGGAGGAGGAGGAGGAGCTCAGATCTGTTTCCTGTTCATGTCCCACTGTACAGTATGCAAGATAAATCATTTACCTCCACTGAAAACTATCTGACATATTTCATTCACCGCAGTGCCCTTGTGAATGTCTACCTGCAGATGTGTCCTCACAGGTTACAAAAGCTTTATGCAGATTAGATAAACCAAATAATACACATTGCCACAGTAGCATGGGTCTGTCAAAACTCTGCACTGTAGCATGTTTATTCTACCTTGCTGTAAAGGCTAAAAATATATGCTTTAGTTAGTTAGTGTGCCATTTATTTGAGGACCTGATGAACCTGACATATATTATAGTCTACTAGCAGTCAGGGAATTTGAGAGAGTGTAGGAGCTATTTAATTAGAAAACCTCCTTCTCATCATATTTAGGTCACAGGCCCTGTTGCTCCACCACCAAGGTTGACTCTAAAGCTTAATATAATAAGTGCGTCAGATAGTCCTAAAGCAACACATAAACAGATGAAAAGAGAAGTCTACTCACTTGAAAATGTACAGAGACATACCACTTTATTACACCTGTGCAATGTAATTCAATCTCTGCAAAAAGTGCCGTCTTTGTCAAGCTTATAATGTTCAGTCTTTGTTGACATTTATTTATGTGTTGCTCAACATCACAAGCATTACATCTAGAGGAAATAAAGGATTCCCTGCAGAGCTGGATTGCATTACAGGTGTTTCACATACAGGTAGTTCACAATCCTGGGTCAGCACACATACAGAGAGAGCGAGAGTAATGGTGCCATCTGATGGTTATTGTCAGCAGTTACAGTCTCTAAGTAAGTGTGAATGTGAACAGTTGACATTAACAGTCGATTTGTGTGGTTTTAATTAAAGAAACGCCACACACATTCAAACTTTTGTCATTTAGTGGTTAATGATTTCATCTGGGAAAACTTGCAGTGCCAAGAGAAAGTGTATATAGCATCATTTTAATAAAGGAAATTTGTCACAGAAGATATTTTGACTTGTCCTGGTAGGAAAAGACCAGGTTTTACAAATTATATTAATGATGCCTTCAGTCAATCCAAGTGTCCCAGTTAAGCATGACATGAACAGGACCAGGACCCTGAAACTGGAGTAGCTGAATGGAATTCCGCCATTACTGATTTTAGTATTTACACTTGTGTTTTTCATGCTCATGCATCATAGTCTGTATACCACAAAACAACTGCACGATTAAGATTACTAAATGATGCTGGTTATATGAGTTTTGCTCAAGGACCTCAGTCTTCATGAGGGCTACAGAGAAGATGAAATTGCTGTTGGACTAGAAAAGTATTTTCTTTTATCGACTGACTCCCATACAAATGATTTGAACCCAACAATGCTCTGCTCGACTGACTCTAGACACCTACAAGTGAAAATAACACTGACCAGTTCCCTCTGATTCTGTTGGTTAATATTATGTTTTGCAAGCGCAGTCCTGTGCAATAGTCAAACTTAGCCCTAGGCTCAAGTCTTAACCTCCTAGGACCTGGCGTCCACATATGTGGACCTCACATTTTGGGTTCTCTAGACCACAATACTAACTTTTTCTCAACAAGGGCCTGGTGACCACATATGAGGATATTATACTGCCACTCAGTAATCGAAATTTAAAACTGATGTCCTCATATGTGGACATCATTTTTCTCAGGTCCCAATCAGCCTATATAGCAAAGAATAGAGCTCGGGTCTTAGGAGGTTAAGCAACTATTAAAGAAAACCAGGGTGCTGAGATGAGGTCAAACGATGCTGCAACAATGAAAATGTGGTAAAAGTTGTTTCTTAATTGCCCTGCACACACACACACACACACAGGTGTTTTGAGTTGTTCTTGCTGATTAGACCTCTGTTGAGTGCTGTGTGGAAATATGCGATGCTGATTTTAAAGCTCCAAGTTTATTTTAGCAGGTTTTCTTTGTTGCTGTTTAAGAATTCACTTTTAGTACTGTAAAGAATGGTAATGTTAGTCCACTAATGCTTAAAGGCCAACTCACCACTTTAACCTCCTTGACCCCGTAGACAGTACCTCAAGGTACGCTAAGCTTTTCTTCTACACTTTCTCATTCTGCTGTTTGTAGGCAACTTGAAAGATCTCAACAATATAGTTTGATGTGTTGTGGAGTCTCCAAATCAAACAATGCATGTATTTGATGAACTTTTTCATTTTTTTTTTTGCATGTATTACGAGTGTAGGCGATTGAGACTACTCCAGGTGTAAATCTTCCTAAAATTGGCAAATTTCTAACTGATTCTTTCACTGTTACAGCTTTTACATACACAGTGGATCAAATTGGGGTTGCTCATATATTGAAAAAGCCACACAATTATTACACAACTGTAGTTCCTCTCAGCTCTGCGTCTCTCGGCTCATTGTTTTGGTTTTGTAACCTGCAACATACTGCCTTAGTTCACCCTCACAGCTATTTTTAGTGAAAAGCTCTAAAAACTGACTGTACGCTACTTTCCCTGCACCAAATGGCAGACATACAAAGTTAGCGACCAACTTAGCAACTCCAGATCAATAAACAGGCAACCATTGTTGTTAAAATGTTTGCCATAACAACTTGTTAAGAATATGTTGTCTTATATTTTCAAGCTTCCCTTATTTTTCTCTGAAAAAGCCCTTGCACCCAGACGTATTATATTTTATGGGTGAGCACAGCTTATGTCACTTACGGTAGAGCAGAATACGTGTTGCGCCCGTACTGCGATCATTACTGCGACCGTTAGTGAGTTCGGCTGTGGTCAGATCGGAGCACGTGACATCAGAGCACACAGAGAGGCACCGAGCGACCGGGCGGTCTCCATCCCCGCACAGCAGCGCGGATGAAACACCGGTCACCTTCGGAGCAGCATCACGGGAAAAGGCCCCGTGTTCCCGCCGCGGCCGCCTCCACCTCACCGCAAGACGGAATGGAGGACAAAACACCGTCCAACCCGCGGGAACTCACCCAGAACCCCCTGAAGAAGATCTGGATGCCGTATAAAAATGGCCTTCCAGAAAAACACATTTCTCAGAGGAAGGGTGCGTGCGACGACGTGGCGACAAAATCTTTTTGTACAGCGGCTTCACCCGTGGTTTAATGAATAGTAACAAATACTACCAGTGTCTTTAGTGAGGTTTGTTGTTGTCGCGGCAACCCGCGGTGGTGACGTGACTAATTGATGCTAACCCGGGCCTTTGCATTAATATCAGTTAGTTTGGTTGAGCTAGCTAACGTTACGCCGGGGCACGGTTTACAGAGTTCAGATGTCTTGCTGCTGCAGCCATCTGGTTCACACAGTTATGTAAGGATCCACACGATACTCACTGTAGATTAAGGCTGCTCGCATCGAGGAGAAAGGACTGGTAGTAGGGATGTCTATCTCATTGTTGCTGTGTGCCAAGTCAAGCACCAGGTGTTGGTAAACAGGGATTGTATCCCTGCAGTCATGTGAGTGATGTGCTGCTGCAGTTTATTTGCGCTCACGGCAGTCACTTTTCTGTGTGGCCACTGTCTCCTCACTGGGGCCTGAGGGACTGAGGAGGGATATGTGAATCAATCGACTCTTTAAGTGCCATAGGATTGACGAGCTTTGCAGTAGAGGAGTTTGTGATGATGAAGTGTTGCCCCAAAGTGTGAATTATTATTGAGAATAATAATGGCAAACGTAACAAAATAGAACAACACACGTTAATATCGGGCAGGTGATAGTTAAAGGTATTCTAACGCTCAATATCCCTAAACCTGTTCCACTCTTTTTGCCTGCTTCCACAGATGGGCTGCATCTTAAAAGAAATTACATATGGTGAAGTAGCACCCATTTAAAAACTACTGTGCTCTCTGACCCAGTCATCTGTGCACACACTCGCATGCTGAGTGTGGAAACTAGCTGTTAGCTCTCTCCAGATGTCTCGAACAGTTAAAGTGCAGTGTTTCACAACTGCTCAGACACGTCCTGGTTCCACCATGACCTCTGCTCCTCACTGACATCATTCTCCCAGTTGTGTGATGTGACTTTGTCTTCGTAGCAGATAACACTAGATTACACACACGCACTGATAAAGATAATCTAGTTTTAATATTGGATCATTATAAATGATGTAGTATACAACATAGTAGAAGGGAGTATTTTTAAAGCAATGGATGCTCATTTGCAGCTGTGGAAGTAATTGTTGAACAAACCTGGAGACGAACTAATATTCTTATACTGAGGTGTTACATATGCTGCATGTATAATTTGTGTTTTACATTTATCAGCACATGACTCAAGCTTTTCTTGCCCTCTCTCATTCTAGTATGCATGACCAACTGTCCCACCCTGATTGTGACAGTGGGCCTTCCTGCTAGGGGGAAGACCTATATCTCCAAGAAGCTGACCCGCTATCTCAACTGGATCGGGGTGCCCACAAGAGGTAGGACTTCACAGAATTGTCAGCTCCAGTCAATAGAGTCTTCTACAAAGCAAGGCACCGTTGTAGAAAAAAAACTTCTAGAGGATGTGGGGAATTTATTTAGTTTTAGGTTTTTGCATTTCAAGTTTAAAGCCCTGGAGAAAGTATTTCAACTGTCCCCCTGTCCATCTTTCTCTCAGAGTTCAATGTTGGCCAGTACAGGAGAGAATTTGTGAAGATCTACAAGTCCTTTGAGTTCTTCCGTCCGGACAATGAGGAGGGGTTAAAAATCAGGCGGTAAGAGTGGCTTTTGACCTTTGAATGCCAATTCAAATTTATTTAACTATCAACCATGTGACATTTATGACCAACATTATCTTTGATCTTTACAGACAATGTGCCTCAGCAGCGTTGAATGATGTGCGACAATACCTCTCAGAAGAAGGAGGCCAAGTCGCAGTAAGTCAAGTGTTCATTGCTGTATGAGATGTTTGATACTGGTAGGATACAGTGCACAATGTTAAAAAGTTTCTTGTTGCTACTGTCTTATATATCGTGGTGTGTTCTACAGGTTTTCGATGCAACAAACACCACCAGAGAAAGAAGAGAAACCATCATCCAGTTTGCTGAGCAGAATGGCTTTAAGGTGACTTGTTGGATCACTGGATTAAATACTTCATGAGTTGTCATTCATACTAATCCTGTTTTGTTTTCCTTCCCCTTTTGTCTCAGGTGTTCTTTGTGGAGTCTGTGTGTGAAGACCCAGATGTCATACAGGAGAACATAGTTGTGAGTGTTTGTGTTGTTTAGTTTAGTTTATCTCAGGAGAAAATGAACTTCTGCCCCTGTTGTACTTATTCTTCTGATTTTTCTCCACTCAGCAAGTGAAGCTGGGTAGCCCTGATTACACCAACTGTAACACGGAGGAAGCAGTGGAGGATTTCATGAAGAGGATCAAGTGTTATGAAAACTCCTACGAGACGCTGGATGAAGTTCTGGACAGGTGAGATGGAAGCAGGAGCACAGTGTATCAGCAAAGATGTCCCAGGTGTGCGACAATGTGGGACATCAAATATATTACCATGGCATCTTAGCATTTTCAAGTGCTTTTTAGTCTTTTCATCAGAGCAAAGGGGCTGTAAATTAGTATTTTCAGTCAGTTTGAAATTTTAATCGGCATGAGCCTTTCCTTGTGCTTAACATTGAGGAAAATTGTTTCAGATCATTAAAAATCCAAAATATTTCTTAAGGTTGTTGTGACTTAGAATATGTGAGCTACTCCTCTGAGTCAGTGAACACATATATTGGTTTTGGCTCAGGCACATCACTCACTGTATCTGTGGTCTTCTCTCAGGGATCTCTCCTACATTAAAATCATGGATGTGGGTCAGCGCTATCTGGTGAACCGGGTATTGGACCACATCCAGAGCCGGATTGTCTACTACCTCATGAACATCCACATCACGCCACGCTCCATCTATCTGTGCCGCCACGGCGAGAGCGAGCTCAATGTCAAGGGGCGCATTGGAGGAGACTCAGGCCTCACTCCTAGAGGCAAGGAGGTATATCAAACTTTTTCAATAGAGGATATTTCTTCAGAGCAGTTATCTTTTTTTTCGTCAGCTAGATGAGTTTGTTAAAATTATTGTTTTTCTCTCCTCCATGCAGTTTGCAAAGAAGCTGAGCCAGTTCATCCAGGCACAGGGCATCAGCGACCTAAAGGTGTGGACCAGTCAGATGAAGAGAACCATTCAGACAGCTGAGGCTCTCAGCGTGCCCTATGAACAGTGGAAGGTCCTGAATGAGATTGATGCAGTGAGTACGACACTCTTGATCGCTAAGCACAGACATCAGTGCAGTGTGAATGGTGTTTAATCTGTGTGTGATATCATTTCAGGGTGTGTGTGAGGAGATGATGTATGAGGAGATCCAGGAGAACTATCCTCTGGAGTTTGCCCTGAGGGACCAGGACAAATACCGCTATCGGTACCCGAAAGGAGAGGTCAGTTGCAAAAATTTCGTGTTATGTTTTGTCTAAAGATGTGATGTGGTTGTGTAACTGTTAGTGTGTTTTTGTGTGTGTACATTGATGTAGCTTCGACAGCGTGTCTCTGTTTGAATTTTGGAATTTCAAAATACAGTCAGCCATCCTTTGTGAAGATAATGACACACACTCACTCTCTTATACAGACACATGCGCGCGCGCACACACACACACACACACACACACACACACAGACCACGGACTATTAAATTGTATCCAGATGGCTTCCGGCCACATACACTTACTAATGAGCCTCAGCTTGGACGAGCAGCCTCTCTGACAGATTTGGCTTAACACTAGATCACAGTAAACAAAGACTTAACATTAGTCTGTGTGTGTGTGAGTGTGTGTGTGTGTGTGCCAAAAATGTTGGGTCAGGGTGTTTACTGTGGGCCTGAATGCCCGCTGGTCTGTTCTCACCTTTAGTCCATCCCATTACCTCTCCATTAATCTCACACGGGAAGATGGATGTGGGCATTAGTTTGCTGCCCAGACAGGCAGTGCTGATGTAGTGCTTTGGGGAATCTTGTAACAGCAGGGATTAGTCTAAGACAGACTGCATGAATTTTCCCACTTGCTAAAATGTCAATCTGTTTACCTGCAATTATGTGTGAAAAGGGGACTGCCTAGAAGTTTTAATTTGCAGATTTACATCTTTCTTTCTGTTGTTTTTAACTACAGGTGTGTGTGTGTGCGTGTGCTCATCTTGCCTGTTCTCAAAATATCCTCACTACAAAAAAATATTGATAAAGCTGGCTCTGTTTTATGACTGTGTGGCAGTTTCAGATGAAATCATCCTTATGCAATGAAATCTGTCTGTAGTAGTGTTCTATTCTGCTCTACATCTGTCTGATTTTTTTTGACGTCCTGTCTCTCTCAGTCCTATGAAGACCTGGTGCAGCGGTTGGAGCCGGTCATAATGGAGCTGGAGAGGCAGGAGAACGTGTTGGTCATCTGTCACCAGGCCGTCATGCGCTGCTTATTGGCCTATTTCCTGGACAAGACAGCAGGTTAGTCCTTGTATTGAACCTGAGGCACGAGTCCTTAAATAGGCTACTTTAGGTGACATACACAAATAACCACAGAGCCTGTTTAGTGAACTACTTCAGAAAGTTGTGTTGATGTTAGGAGTGAAGGAAGTCACTAAATTCACTAAGTAGGTTGAGGGAGACACTAAAAAATAAAGTATAATACTTCACAAAATAACAGTTCAGTCACCATCACAGAATGCTTTTAGTCACACAGTTCTAATTTCCCACAGAATTGGAGTCTATTTTTGGGGGTTGAGTGCATTTGAGGTGCATTGCAAATATTTTAATTGCCAAGTACTTTCTGACAAGTGAGCAAATCAGTGCGCTGCACTCAGCTCTACAATTAAAGATTTTACCCATTTGATATAGTAAAAAAAAAAAAAAAGAAATAGAAGTCAATCTGTGGTGGTGAATGAATAAAACCAATGTATGGGAAACACTGCAATTAAATGTTTGATGGAATGTATTTAATGTATTAACACCCTGTTCAGAATAAGATAGGTGTAACATTTACTATGTGAAGCTGTGACATAATTTCATGGTGCTCAGATAGAGAAATGTTTCACACCTGGCTGACTGACCTGATTCCCAGGTTGTAGACCAGAGTACTGTAGTAGAAATGTCAAATTAAAAACTATCATTTCTTTTTCTTTCATTCCTTTTTTGTGTTTTCAAAATACCACAGTAAACAGTAAAACTCAAGACAGAGTGCAGAGCACAACTTTTGATCTTGTCAACCTTTTGAAAAATGATGTTTGAAAATAAAATGCTAGGTTACAGATGTAGAAATAATGGACAAGAATTAGACTTCTGTTTATTGTGGTAGTTTCATGAACAGTTGGTCTGTGCATTTGTCTTCACAGAGGAACTGCCATACCTGAAATGCCCACTGCACACTGTACTGAAGCTAACACCTGTGGCCTATGGTAGGACTGGTCTCCTAGCAGTGCACATTACACCCACTGAATCTATTTTCTGTTAAATACCACTGTGCACTCCTCTGTTTTCTGAGCTAATATTGTTACCTTTCTCAGGCTGCAAAGTTGAGTCTATCAGCTTAAATGTGGATGCAGTCAACACACACAGAGAAAGACCAGAGGTGGGTATAACAACACACACACACACACACACACACACAGTACAGTACTGACCAACCTTTTGTGAGGTACGGTTCACAAGCAGGTGCAGTTGACGCTGATGGTTGAGTTTCACAAACGGTTTTTGGAATAATAATGAACTCAGCAGGTTTTCGTGCTGGATTATCTGAGTATTATAGGTTGTTGGAACATAACAGAAACAATGACTAATGCTTCTAACATTCGACACCCTCTAGGTAAATATACCTCCGAGTGGAACATGTTACAGATTCTTACAGGGATTGATACTGAACAGCACTGATAAAAGTAGCCACACGATGACAGTTTGACAGCTGATGGCAGTTCCTAGTGAAATACAAATAATATAATTTGTTTTGTTTTTGCAGCTGGGGAATCGTCTGGTTTTCTAATAATAAGCATGTATGCAGTGGTTAAATTTCTTTCTGACTGGCACTGCTATCACAATACTGTCAAAGACAGACAAAAATATCAACCATGAGAAAAAAGTAAACGTACTACGTCTTTCCAAGTCTTTCACTTAGTGTGTGTGTGTGTTGGATTTCATGTCTCCCGTGTGTTTTGATCCCTTCCTCCTCTTTGTGTTTTTTACAAACAGAACGTAGAGGTGTCGCGGATGTCAGAGGAGGCTTTGCTAACAGTGCCAGCTCACCAATGAAGCAGTGCCCCCCTCACCCCTTCCCCTATCCCTCCTTACTTTACCCTTCATTACGCACACTGTACCCTTCTGGCGCACAATGTACCTGCCAAACTCTGCACCTTCCCTTGATTGAATTTCTCTCCACTCGTCTTCTGTTTTTCCTCCACTTATATTTAAAGACGTGATGAAGTTGGTAATTGACTGGAATCCAGTTTCTAATTTATGATTATGAATCCTATGACACGCTTCTTGTGTCAGTGAACATTCTCCCATTTTTGGAGAATGAACAAAAGCAGAGGAAGGTTGTTTTCTGAACGGATGCTGTAAAGCCCAACTGTGAAGCAATGAAACTCCAGCACCTTCTCTTGAAGCATTGATTATGTGTAGTTTATTTTGTCACTTGTCTGTTAAACTGATTTAACAATGTTAATTTTTACCAGTGTCTCATCACTATATTCCTGTTGGTAAGAGTCAGAAAACTCTAATCTTAGCCTTATAGACTGGCACAAGCACAAAACAAAGTTGTGCTTTTTTACATTTTGCACATAAAAATCAACTCTGTTTAGTCCTCTCCGTAGTTTTAGGATGTCTAACTCTGTCTAATGAAGATGCCGAAGTACAGAAATACTTTGTTTTATTGTTTTTTGTTCAACAATGTGAAGGCTGTCACAGCAAGTCCATATCACTGATGAGAATTAAGAGGAAGATATTTCTGTTTACTGTTCCTAAATAAACTCCACTTAACCAGTTCATGTATCCCTCCCACACTCTTCTTGTGCTTCATTTTAGAAAGCTTGGCATTAAAGCTGCTGCTCTGCTCTTCTTTGGTTGGTATACATATCCTTGAGGTTGAATCATAACATAAATATGTCTAGACTGCTGAGCTGAATATGTCTTGCTCATGCCACTTGAAAATCAAACAAAGCTTGTCATTTCCTTCCTCTCTGTAATATCTGCAGATGACATGTTTAGGGCAGTGTCCGTCCTGCTTTTTACTTTGCCGTGCAAACCAAAGTCTTCAGAGATTTCCCCATTCATTCTTATGCAAAGACTCCACTGGAGTGCACAAGAAAGTGCCACCATTCATCAGCCTGAACAAAACACTCACTGTGTCACACACAGATTTCTTTCTGCCTCGAGTAAGCATGATTACAAAATGTACACTTGTTGTAATAGTAGCAAAAAGCATACATCATTCTCTTAGAAATTAAAATGATTTTGGCAACATTAAAAAAAAAATACCCAAAAAAGACCAAAATGTTTACAAAGGTACTTTGTTATAAACATGATGTAAGCAAAATTAAATCATCCTTAAAAATGCTTGAATTAATATGAACATTTAGAATTTATGACATTTACTGCTACAAAGTTGGATCATATGCAAATATTAAAGATGTCTGATGACCTGCGCTTTGATAAACTTTTTTCAAAGTAACATGAGACAACCAGGGCTATACCAGAGTATAACAGAGTCCACGTCTTCTGTGGATATAGTGTAGGTGCATCTGTCAGAAAACTGTCCTGAAAACTTTGACACGTGCCAAACACACTAAGGTACACTGACAAACAGGAGCATTGATAACAAGTGCAGAAACAACAGGGGTATGATAGACTGTGTACACTGTATGGGGGGGCGGGGTGTAATATGCAACCTCACACCTTGCTATAGGTGTGATCTATGGCAACTACATCACAGTTGTAAAGATTTGTTGTTAGCTTTACTGCCTATATTTATTTTACCTACACGTTTGTATACAACAGGGATCTGACACTGCTGCCTTCCTCTTTCCAGAATGTGAACATCCATCGTACGACTGAAGACGCCCTGCAGACCGTCCCTGCTCACCTCTGACACGCTGCTGCTGGAATCCACTGTGGATGAAGTTGGACCTCTTTCTCCTGTGTGAAAGACTCTGTTTTTTTCACCTTTCCACTCTGCACTACCTGCTCACAGCGGAGTCTGTCTGGTTAATGTGCCTCCTCCCCCTCCTTCAACACCTCTGCCACACACACACACACACTGTCACACACACTCTCTGTGAAACTCTTATACTATTTTTTTAAGGGATTTGAAGGAACTTGAACACAAGATGATTTGGGGATGATGCATTTGGGTCTAAGTGTTTGAAAGCCACATGGTGTGGGATCCAGAATCAAATGGTCATCTTGCACGAGGGAGATTTTAACACTTGTGTCCCTGTAGTTTCCTGTCTGTTTGTGACTATATTCAGTATGGTCTCAGTGTGTTGATGTTGTGCAGCAGCAGCAGAATTAACACTGAAGGCTACTGCAACATATTTTATCATATAAGTATTAATCATATAATTTCATCAAATGATCATGTGACTTCCTGCTACATGTGTGACGTGTTACTGTTTTGTGCAATCATTGTTTCATGTGAAGGTGTCTTTAGTGATGATGTGCAATTTGAAGGTTATGAGCCCACTCAGAAAACAATACTATGAGCTATTGCTTTTGGACAACTTGGTGATTTAATGAATGAATGGACTGGGTGATTATTTTAAGTTTTCTATGGTGAAAACACTCACTTCAAATTAAAGTTTTATATGGATGGCTAATGTAAAAAAAATAGTTTATCTTTAGCAGTGTGGTCTATGTCACATATATGATCTCACCTGAAACAGATGTGTCATGCAAGTGATGATTCTACATGCAGACCTCCAATGACAATAAAACATGCCTTTAATACTTTTTGTGAAGAACACACAAAATGAACGTCCCAACTCCACGATAATAAAGATGTTATTTTTTATAAGCTAACCTGTCACTATTTCCGTTTGTCTTCTAATGTTTACTTCAGATGGCATGATCGTTTGTTAAAGATATTACCTTGTGCGAAGGCTTTAATTATTAGGGTTTCAACTTACAATTGTTTCCAGTATCATTTAATCTGCTGATTATTTTCTTGATAAATTGATCAATTGTTTGGTTTATAATTATAAAATAGTGAATAAATGTCCATCACGTTTTTTAAGAGCCCAAGGTGACATTCAAACTAATTGTTTTGTTCGAAGGCAGGTTTGCCATCACTGAAGACACAAAAAACTGCATATATTCACATTTGAGAGGCTAGAAATGGCTTAAAAATTATTTTATAAAATCAAAATCAAATCAAGTATTAAAATTGTTAGTGGGAAGGATGCTGGTGAGATGTATTGGCTTAATACTGTCTGATAGCATGAATGGATGAAAACCACAGGACCCAGGATTGGAGAAGACTCGTACCTCTCCGTCCCCTGAGCATTTCCTGACATGAGAGACATGGAGGAATGAGAGGGTGAAGGCTTCATGATCAGAATCAAACAGGTGAACTGTGATGGCACGAGGGAAATGATCATGAGCAGGGAGTGTCCAGGTGATGACTTTATCTATTGTTAGTCTATCTTGCAAATTAGGGTTATTCAAAGTTAATTAAAGTTAGGCCATGAAGTTCCTCCTCTGAATTCCCAAAGTGACCGATTAGTCGTAGTGGGTGAGTTAAAGAAAAACAGTTCTTAAATCGATATCACTTCAGTGCAGTTGTGCAAGACAATTTGCCTTTAGTGCTGCAAGCCTTGAGTAGCAGGTTTGAAACTATAATCTACATTTAATAAGTTGTGAATGTGAACAAATACCACAAAAATAGTTCACAGGCTATCTGCAGCTCTAAGGTATTACTTCCCCTTCCTCTCAGCTGAAACAACGCAACTGTGATTGAGATGTGGCCAAAGTGCTGACTAAAAACAAGATGCTCGAAAGACAAATCCATATATAGGTATGGCCACAGCACATTCGCACACCATGAGTAACAGGGTCAGAAGAAGAATGACTGAAGTACAACAAAGGTATAAACAACTGAGTTTTATTATCTTTGAGTTTTTTCCTACATGGGTTTTGGTGGCTTCTTTACAGACAGCTCTTGTTCCATGTGATTAAACACCACAGATTACTTTCCTCAAACATGGGTTTCCCGAATAGAGAAATTTTGGAGATTTAATTTGAAACAACAGTGACAGAACATACTGACTCACATACACAAAATACAAAAACCTGGCCATTTTATTTGCAACAGCACGTCCTCAACACCCCTGTATTCATGACTATCAACTTGATTAATACTTTAAGGACCCGCCTTTGATTGGGGATTTGTTCTAAGTGGCTGAAAATGAAACTGGTAAATATTTCATTATATACAGTCATTGATATTCATGAGTACAGGGAAATACTCGAGACGGGTGCAACGGATGTCATCGCCAGATTGGTCACGTTCCTCTCATCTCCTCGCTGATTGGCTGCTCACTCCTTCGGTTCTACACTCTTGTGCTGATTGGTCCTTGCAGCGTCCCCCGGTTTGTGTGGGACCACAGACAAACACTCATCAGAACTGTGGAGCAGACAGAATCAAATTATTTTCTCTGTCATCATTTCTGTTTATTAGAATTAAGACATTTTGTGAATAAATAGATTAAACCAATGAGTTTGACATTTGCATGCAGTAAAGAAAAACCTTAAGCCATCAGAGCAGAGAACAAGTCTCTTACGTTCTTGAGGAATTCCTCAGCAACGATACGGGCCCTGGCGTTAACAGACAGTTTCATCTCGCTGATCTCCTTGTCTATCTCCTCCATGAAATGGATGACAAAGTCCACCAGCTTGTGTTTGTACATCTGCTCCGTGTGGAAGTTGGTAATCAAGAAGCTAATATCATATCCCTGAAATCACAGAGAGGAAATGAAAACAAAGTGAGTCAGCGAGGCTGGTCAACACAAATATCACGTGTGTAATAGCATTAGGAATGTCTATTGTAATTATTGTAGCATTTCATATTTGTATACTGTTTCCTGAACATCTGTGCATTAAGAGCCTCATGACGCAAGACATTTAAAAAAAGTTCAGTCTTCCTCATTTTTCTTTTATTCTTCCTCTTTACTGTATTTTGATTCCTCTTGTGTCACTCACTTTTTGATCCCATATATGAAGCAGATTGCCCCTCCCCCACTCTCTCTTACCTCTACTGGTTTCCTCCTCAGAATGAAGAAGTTCTCAGCTCTCATCATCATGAAGCGCATGAACTTGTGGCAAAGGATCTTCTCGATCTCATCCGCCTACAGTCAATTATAACAGAAGTTATTTCTAACGCATACTGTCACAGAAAGCAGAAGCTCATTACAAATAAACTACTAAAACCCTGCTGGTTTTAATCACCTGTTTGACAGCAATGCTGACTCTGACAGAGTTGATGGATCCTTCAATGAGAACCTTCTCCTTGTCATTACGACTGATCACCACAGGCTGCAGTAACAGCTCCTTACTGCTCCTGTAATCACAGTAAAATACATCCATTAAATACATTGTAAATAAAACATCTTCTTATTCTTCTCATTGTATTGGAAAGACACCTGCAAACAGGCCACAGCAAGCCCCTGGCTTATTTTTCAGCCTTGCCCATGCTTGTGTCATTTTTTCCCCTCGTAGATTTTCTTATGCAAGTTTGCACAAGTCTGCACTTGTGTGAAAGCAGCTGATGATCTACCAACAGCTTAAGGGCACGAGAAACAGGACGAAGCAGAGCAAAGGGAGGGGGACAGCCAGTGAGACTGTCAGCTCTCCAACCACATGCTATTTAACATACCTGACCTCCACCTCCGGCTTGTTGTGACGCTCCACCACCTGAGAGGAGAAGTTCTCCAGGCAGAGGGCCGCCTGCAGGGTGGCCCTCACAGCGTTTAGGTAGGGGCGCAGAGTCGCTGTCTGTGGAGAGGTTAAACAAGATCAGTGTCTGCGTCCAGGTCACAATGCACAGAAGATCTTGTTGGGCGGTGTTATTGTTATTTAGATCTGAGTACATGGCAAAATAAACCTCCCATTCTAGTGGGGGTGACAACACGCCTATTAGGTCAGGTGTGATGAGGAACCAGAAGGAACTGTGTGCAGAGATGCAGTGTCTGCAACTCAGTTATGACACACTTATACTCAAGATAGCTACGATATAGTTTTTTAGAAATAGAGCCACCAACAGCCCACTTCAATATAGAAAATGTATTAAACAAATGCTAATTACATATACATACTGTTTCATAATACCTGAATGATTTTACTTGCATTAACATTAATGCATGGGATGCTTTCAGCTGACCGAGATGCATCTCATCCTAATCATTTCCGTCTAGCCTCATTATCATTCTGTTTATACCGGATACATATTCACAGCGTTCCCGTCGTCTACTGACAGAGTTTTGGTGGAGCTACAAGTCAAAGTAACGATGAGAAACAGGGCCGAGAGGAAAAGACAGCTCAGCTCAATCACTTTAGTTTCTGCAAACCCTGTCAAGGATGCCCATTCTCCCATTTCACTGCCGCCAACCAGAAACGCCGTCTATGACAAACACATAGCTAGCTAGCTAACCTCGCCTTGAATGTAGCAGTAGTTAGCACAGGTACGTAGCTAAATAACAAAATATGGCACAGATTAAGAGCAAGAGACTTACCATTTTTGTGCTGTAAAAGACGGAAGTTCCTCAGCCACGCCTGGGACTCCTCTTCCGTAAATCCTACATCGTCGAGAACAGATAGGGTGCGCTCGTTTTGTATTCAACACGTCGTTTGAGGAGGCGGATGTATCCACGCACTCTAAACACTGCTGTTTGTGCTTACTACTCCGCCCAGGTGGAATATAATGTTCTTTAAAACGAGCATACCCGACGATGCGTCCATTCTGTTCTGTGAGCAGGAGGCAAATCGCTCAGCGACCGTTGCCTCATGACTAATTTTGACATTTTGTGACCTGTAAACGAATTAAAAATTACACCAGCGTCATAACATACACATGACACAGTTAAAGTGCTGTATTGCGAGTTTAGCGCCAATATATTTATTATATCTCCCCTTAACACAATATGGTTTATTCCGATGATACTACTCTAGTATCAGATTATCTATTCACAACGTCACATTTGTTTCGATAGATAGTATGATTTAAAATTCCCATTTGATTTTTGTGAAGTTGTGTTATTTCAATTTGTTATTAGAATTGTAATTGTGTCGAAACTGGGCCATAATTTTATTTGAATGTATTTCACACCCCTCTCTTACCACCATGGTTTTTTCCATCATGGACGCCATTCACTGACGGTATATATCGTTGCTCTTAAACATTCATAGATATATATCTGCACTTTAAGTTCGTACCATTAAGCTCTTGTAATTCTAGAACTCCGTTGTGTTAAACGTTTGTTTTCAAAACAGTGAAAGTATAACGGCAGATATTAACATGTAAGAGTAATTTGGACAGTTCGGGCCCAGCGAGCTCGTCCTGTGGGAAACAGACCTGCGCGTACATGTATTTGGGCGCGTGCGTGCATGTTTGAGTGTGTATTTACAGTGTGTATCTGGTAGAGGGATATAGACTAACAATGAGATAGACAGAAACAACGGTGGCAGTAAACCGCGGTGTCTCATCATGTGTTATTAACCACACCGTCATTCTCTATTAGTTCATCCGGGTACTGCCAGGTCTCTGCCTCACAGCATCATGAGTGAGCTGAAGGACTGCCCTCCACTGAAATACTATGACTTCAAGCCCGTCGAGCATGTCAAGGTTTGCCCCCGCTACACCGCAGTGTTGGGCCGCTCAGAGGACGATGGGATTGGCATTGAGGAGCTGGACACCCTGCAGCTGGAGCTGGAGACACTCCTGTCCTCAGCCAGCCGCCGCCTCCGGGCCCTGGAGGAGCAGAGACAGGTAGGACAAAGATGGGAATTATCCCATGCACTTCGCTTGTTTAAGTGGTGCCACATAAATCACACACAAATCTTAGTTTGGTTTAAGAAGTGTCACTTTGTAGTTTTCATCCACTCCATGTCTTGTGCTGTTGGTGATTCAAAACTATGCTGTGCCTCAGATCCTCACTGACTGGCAGGACAAGAAAGGGGATAAGCGCTTTCTGAAGCTGGGGAAAGACCCAGACCCCGCTGCCACATCTCGCCACAAACCAAAAAAACAGAAGTTGGATGGCAAAGGTGGTCATGGTCCAGGTCCTGGTCCTGGCAGACCCAAATCCAAAAACCTGCAGCCTAAAGTCCAAGAGTATGAATTTACAGACGATCCACAAGACATTCCCCGCACTCCTAAAAATGATGCTCCAAACAGGTCAGCATCAACTGCTTTTCATAGTAGCTCTCACTTCTGTTTATATTTTCCTTGCCTATGTGATTTCTTTGTTCCTCAAGTCAAATCATGATTTTATTTATTAGTGAGACTGATTTCAATTAGGATTCTCAGTGTTTTTTCTGGTAAGGTATTTTGTCATTTCAATTTTTTTTTTTTCATTCAAATTGTTTTCAGATTCTGGGCATCAGTTGAGCCATATTGCGCCGATATTACAAATGAAGAGATAAGATTGCTAGAAGAGCTTCTGAAACCCCCAGATGATGAAGCTGAGTATTTCAAAGTATGATAAAAAAAAAAAAAGCCTCTGAGCTTGTTCTTATTTCATACACATCTTCACTCAGGGCCATGACCAAAATTCTTTGTGCTTTTATTGTGTTAAATACGTATTGAGCTTTGGTGCTGTCTGTGGTAACTGTAGATTCCAGCACTGGGGAAACACTACTCTCAGCGATGGGCTCAAGAGGATCTGCTAGAGGAGCAGAGGGAAGGAGCGCGAGCCAATGACAAGAAGAAGAGCCTCATGGGGGGACCGCTGTCTGAACTGGATGCAAAAGGTGAAGGAAGACTGCTGCCTCAGCCTAAATGCAAGACTACATTTACTACACCTCACCACTCATCTTCATGTTTAACTACTGTTTAACTAGATGTTGACTCGCTGCTGAAAAAGTCAGAGTCCCAGCATGAATCTCCAGAGGACGGCTGTCCCTTTGGTCCTCTCACGCAGCGTCTGCTCCAGGCTCTTGTAGAGGTGCGACTCATTATTTTGTGATCCAGCATGAACACCAATAATACTTCCATTTAAAAACACAAATGACTGAAAAGTGGGACTTGTCATATTGAATATTTATGTTTAAATATTGTGAAAAAACTGAAATGTGATGTTTTATTTCTGTTTGCTTTCAGGAGAACATTATATCCCCCATGGAGGATTCTCCTATACCAGACATTTCCGGGAGGGATGCTAATGATGGCGCTGGGACGTCTCCTCGAAGCCAAGGAAAAGCTTTTAGGTATTTGTCCTACACTTTGTGAATGTATGAGATATCAGAAGCACCAAGATCAGTTCTCTACAGAAGATCCTGCTGCATTTCTTGCCATTTTCACACACAAACCACTCACACACAAAGTCCAATATCTGACGGGAATAATAAACATATGCATAACCTGTGTTGGACCCATTCTGCATTACTGCCCTAATGGTTTAATTCCAGGTCATCATCATTCACAACACTAAGGCCTGCAACTGTAACTCACTGAACTATGAATATATTTACTAGAGAGAGCTTTATGTGAATGGGGATATATATATATAACACATGGAGGGCTGAAATAATTGTAAAATGTAAGAATGGAGCAGGTACATTTTGGTTCTGATCTTAACATATGTAGAAGTTGTTTTTCCCTCACCACACAGACACAGAGGTGAAACTGTTTGTCTAACTGAGGCTCCCTGGCCACAGTAATGTGTCTTAGTTGGGAGTTTTTGTTCATTCATGTCATGTGTGTCCTCAACAGTACTTTGAAATGTGCTGCGGGATAAAGTTTACTGTAGGTGTCAAGTCGCCTTTCTGAATTTTTAACCTTTTATGTCACATATCGCAAATCTTTTGTCTTTCTTTCCCTCCTCCAGTGTTCCTCACACACGTTCCCTGGAGGCACGGATCAAAGAGGAGCTGGTAGCCCAGGGGCTGCTGGACTCTGAGGAGCGACCTGGACCAGGAGGAGACTCTGAGGACGAGGTCCTGGCTGAATTGCAGAAGAGACAAGCAGAGCTGAAAGCCCTGAGCGCTCACAACAGAGCTCGCAAGCAGGAGCTGCTTCGGTGAGGACAAAGGCCAACAGTGGATACATTTACCATGAAGTAAATTGTAAACAGTTATGGTCTTATCCACGGTCAACTGTTGACATGAACTTTTGATTTGCTGTTGTTTCACAGGTTGGCAAAAGAGGAGATGCGCAAGCAGGAGCTGAGGCAGAGAGTCAGGGTGTCTGACAATGAGGTGATGGAGGGATTTCGGCGGATCATGGCAGCACGGCAGAAGAAACGCACTCCCACTAAAAAGGAGAAGGACCAGGCCTGGAAAGCGCTGAAGGAGAGGGAGAGCATCCTTAAGCTACTGGACGGATAGAAGAAGCAACAGTGTGTGTCTGGTTTTTATCCAGAAAAATGCTGGCAGCATTTTCCCCCCACACAGTTTAGGACACTTGTGACAGATGTTAGACGGTCAGTAAACAGCTGTATCTGTGATGAATGATACAGTTTACTGCAGGTGTACATGATTTGAGTAGGGACATTTCTGTCGTAGTTTTTATGTCATGTACAGCAGAAAGCAAAAATGACCCCAAACAGTTGTTATGCATCAGAGACTTTTTCTCCTTTTGTTGAATTTCTTTCTTTGTCAGTGGATTTTTTTTATGTTGCCTTTTTTTGTTTACCATTGTAATGTTATGAAAACAGTACACATGAATGTTTGAATAAATCAGTATCATTGAAGACAGTTTTTTTTATATCTATGAAACAACAAATCAGATGGGATGCATCATTCATACGGTGTGTGTTCTGCAGTGTTTTTAGTCCTGACAATGGGCCCCCCTGGAAACCGTCTGGTTACCAGCATCAGAACCAGAAGATCTAAAATACAGACTGTTGTTAAGGATTCAAGAGTCAACTATTTTGGATCAATATCAATTTCTCATGTTGCTATGTTTATTTGCTTGTTGCTGGCCATATTCTGTTCTACGACTCTGCATTGGCAGACAGATATGTTCACTTAATTTACTAAATTTGACAGAAAAATATACATTAACTAAACACTATGACTTGTACATATTTATATTTGACTTTTATTTTGAAAACCAAGGGCTCAGTCTTCTCTTAGGGAGATAGTGGCAGAAACGACAGAGACAATAGAAGCTTTACAGGTTTTTTTAACTTTTTAAATTTACCTTTTCATATAACTCAGCCGCATGCAGTGATGTATTTACCCCCCTAACACTACGGAGGGAACAACTGTGAGGAAAACCTAGTAAGCACATTAATGTGTAGAAAAAATTTGCAACAACAAGATTTTTGCTCTTTTTACTATTAATGGCTCTTCCTTAACTGCATTCTTACCTGCATTTACAGAATGTAGAATAAATTATGATCTATAACCAAGAACCTATCCATCCGTCTATTATCTATACAGCTTATTCTTTTAGGGTCGTGGGGGGGTTGGAGCCAATCCAAGCTGACATTGGGCGAGGGCGGGGTTCACCCTGGACAGGTCGCCAGTGTATTCCAGGACTGACATATACAGACAAACAACCACTTGTGCACATTCACACCTTTGGGCCCTTTTAGAGTCGCAAATTAACCTAACGTGCATGTCTGTGGACTGTGGGAGGAAGCCGGGGTACCCAGAGATAACCCATGCAGACACAGGGAGAACAAGCAAACTCCACACAGAAAGGCCCCAGGCCTGGGGTTCAAACCCACAACCCTCTCACTGTGAGGTGACCACTTTACCACCATGCTGCCCTAACCATAAAATATTTAGCCATGGATTAACTGTCAACAAACATGGAGACCAGTGGTGGTTATGCCTGAGGAGAGTTGAAGCAGCAGTTGTTTATTTACTGATATTACAACAATGTATGTTAGTATTATGTTAACATTATTACAACAACAGGTACCATTAGCAGAGACAACTCAAATGTAGCTGCCTTGCTGTCTTTGTAATCAGTGGACACCTTTTTTATTTATATGACATGTTATAAACTTATTTTGTAGCAATGTTTATGTTTTAATTTCTTGCATGTATGTATGTATTTATGTACAGTATGTATGTATGTATGTATGTATGTATGTATGTATGTATGTATGTATGTATGTATGTATTTATGTACAGTATGTATGTATGTATGTATGTATGTATGTATGTATGTATGTATTTATGTACAGTATGTATGTAAGTATGTATGTATGTATGTATGTATGTATGTATGTATGTATGTATGTATGTATGTATGTATGTATGTATGTATGTATGTATGTATGTATGTATGTATGTATGTATGTATGTATGTATGTATGTATGTATGTACAGTATGTATGTATGTACAGTATGTATGTATGTATGTATGTACAGTATGTATGTATGTATGTATGTATGTATGTATGTATGTATGTACAGTATGTATGTATGTACAGTATGTATGTATGTATGTATGTACAGTATGTATGTATGTCTCCTAATAATGTCTAATGTACAAGTAATGTAGAAATATGTAGAATAGCATACAAGAACTTATTTTACCACTGTTGTGCAATTTAACTAATTTATTATTTTCAATCTTTTATTATTTGGCCTCATTACTTTCACTTTCCCTTTCTGAGAAAACATCTCAGGTAGAGATGACCTCATGCTACCTGTGCAAAGCTTTCCTCTTCACAGAGCCACCACTAGATGGCAATCATTGTCTTTTAACTCACCAGGCCAACAGCATTTACATAGCAAAGGCTCTGTGGTTAATACTGCCTGAACACAGTGTGTGTCAGTGTGGTTTGTGTCCAGTTTTCACTTGAAGATATCCTCAGTGATCTTGATCCCAGGATAAAGCAGGAGACTGTTTGTCTCACAGTGTGCAGCTGTGTGCGAGGGGTCACCCAGTTCATCCTGTGGAGCGACAGACCAGCACAGTTATCCAGAGGGACACAACACAACAATAAGACACACTGCTCCCTCACCACCTCATCACATGGTCACAGCAGCCACCACCACACCACAGGATTTAGAAACAGGGCGCCTGGGTGGCTCACCTGGTAGAGCACGTACCACATGGACTTAGTCCTAACTGCAGTGGCCATGGGTTTTAATCAGACCCACTGCTCTTCGCTGCATGTCATCCCCTCAGTCTCTCCCCCTATCTATCTCACTCTACTATCAAAAATAAACACAAAAACGCCCAAAAATATAACTTGAAAAAAACAACAACAAAAAACATATTGTGAAGTAATGGGACTTGTCCCCATCAAATGTTTTTTGAACTATTATGTGAGTTTCAAAATCATAAGGCCCTTTACAATCTGATCTATGTAGGACAGATGCCATCATAAAGGTAACACTTATAGTATAACTAACCTTAACAATGAGGTCACTTTTATAATTTGTAAAATTTGTAGAAACTTAATTTCATGAAGGAAATTCATTCTTGTTATGCTCATGTTAGAGATACTAACCTGCTCCTTATCATTGAATAACAAAGGTTATTCAGCCCTCGAAAAAGCAGCGCAACACTAAACTATAGTGATGTTCGCTCAATGCACACTACAGCAGCATCATCACTGTTGAACTACAACTAGTCAGCCCGCTTGTTTATATTTTGAGCAGGCAAATCTCAAAGTTTTGTCAGAGGCAGAACACAAAGAAGATCTGCTCATTTTAGATTCAAGCAGGTTAGTATTTTAGATCACCTTTGTGGCCATTCAGTAATCTAACAAAAGGAATGGTCGGTGCCCTCTACGCAAATTCATAATGCCATCAGCCCATGTGTATGAAAGCTTTTAATAACATACAGACCTATTGAATCCTCCTCACAGGTGAATCGAGGCTGAATAGATAGCTGTGGCGGCCCCTCGAGGCTGGGTGTATCACACAGGGCTTTTGTTGCATTTGTTGTCAATAGGCCTAAACTGAAGGGCAGGTGGGTTTTGTGTTGATACACTGCTGATACATGCTCAATGATGCTCATCGGCTGTTTGCACATCTCATATTGAGCTGTTTTTTAAAGGCCAGCCAGACTCCTTTTGACAACCCAGGTGGTGCGTCCCTGAGGGATCTGTGAGGCGCTAACAGCTTCGCTCGGTCACATAGCTCTCTCCTCTCCCCATGTGAAATTCAGCTACGTGGTGAGCTTCTTCACTCCTCTCTGTCATGGCCTGTAAACCTTTACGGCTGTTTGAAGAAGAGGGCTCTCCACCGAAGGGTCTGGGTAAATAATACGAACTTAAGTACTCTGGCACAAGCCGAGCAGCGGCTACATGTCTGGAAGCTTTTTGTTTATCTACTCAGGCAATTATGAGAAGACAAATAACGTGTAAATGCTGTGCTACCATGTGGGCAGGCTGTGTGTTCTGTGATAAGTGTTTACATTACACAGACACAGACACAGACACAGACACACACACACACACACACACACACACACACACACACACACACACACACGCTACTATCACCCCAGATCTCTTGTCAGTGGGGGCTACTTTGTCCATTGGCTCTTTGTTTTGCCAGTTTGTAATGTTTCTTTCTCCGGGGCTCTCCTCCTACTCCACCTCCGTCCCTGCGTTCCTGAGCTGGAACTGAGCATGGACAGAGAAAGGCTGACACACACACACACACACACACACACACACACACACACACACACACACACACACACACAGGGGGAGAGACACATAGGGGTAAAGGGATTTTACGTAAATCTGTTGATCCTTTGTCCTAATGCTATGTCAGCTTTCATGCTGAATTGAAATAGTGTATGTGACAGAGATACAGACAGAGGTTGAGACAGCTGCTGAGGCCGGCTGGTCCACTGACAAGAGCCTCTGTCCAGCCAGGCTACGCCTCAGCTCTTCTCCTGCACAGAGAACTATTGTCTTCAGTGCTGCTTCCACTATTCTGATGTCATGGTTTGTCCTTCCCCAGCGGGCTGCTGTTGCTGTTGTGGTAAAACTTGACAGACCTTTTAGCCTGAAGTCAGAGGCACAGGCGACTGTGTGGACGAATGTTGAGATAGTCCCAAGTAGTGCATACACAAAACACCTTTTTGACCACTCCTTCACCCTGGTCCTGTTTTGAATCTTATTTGCCTCTCATTTGCATGGCAGTTGATGCTTTTCTTGTGTGACTCCTGAATTCGGCAGCTCATATGCAAATCAAACGTTTTTGGCTCATTCAGCCTCACCTGTCTGGGGTGCTTTGCTCATCTTGGATCTCTTTTCCAGCCTGTCATGAATACAAGGTATTTTGTACAAGTACAGTCAGACACAGACAAGCCATTCACTCAGTGTATTAGAGGCAACAAACCCAGTCCGACAAGCCTTGTCTATACATTGTAGGTGCAGTATAAGCCATCTTATCACCACTTTGGCCCAGACTAAATTATCTAAACAATTATTAGACGGATTGCCATGGAATTTGTTTTACACACACGTTCATGTTCTCCGGATAATGACACCAACTGATGATGTTGGCGATCTCCTGACTTTCCCCCTGGTGCCATCAGCAGGTTTTCAACGTTGGCTTTTAGTGAAACATCTATTAGATGTGTTTCTGTGGAATTTGTTATGTTCATGGTGTCCAGAAGATGAACCCTAATGACGTTAGAGATCCTATGACATTTCCTGTAGTGTCTCCATGAGGTTCAACTTTGTGCATTTCACTACATTACAGAGAAAAATATAATTTTTCCCTCTACCATGTTTATCTGACAGCTGCAGTTACTAGTTAGCATTTTTTGTCAGATTAAGAGTTTACATAAAAAACATATGATAAGATTATAAAATACAATATACTGTTTGGTTTCCAACATATCTGGCTTGTGAGTCACCCTTTACAAAAAGCAATGTCTGGTTTAAGCCCTTTGTCTTTTTGTGTTAACAGTTCCACCAAGGAGACATTTCCTTTTAAACTGTTTGGTGCAGAGAGATAAGATGATCCAACATTTCACTACAAAGCAAAGATTCATTCTGATGTCAGTAATAATATACCTATGACATATATATATATAATACATCAACCTCAGGGGACATTTTACTGCACAGGGAGTATTTTTGCTTCTGAAGTACATTTATCTGATAATATCTAAGTTAGTGCATTTATAGAATCTGAATATTTATTCCACCACTGCCTTTATGATTTCAAGAGAAATTTCTCTTCAACTATTAGATGGATTGAGATAAAATGTTGTACAGATATTCAAGGTTCCCAGACAATGTATTTTAATAACTCTAGTGATCCTCTGACCTTTTGTCTAGTGCCATCGACAGGTAAAAATTTCATTTAGTCAAATACTTGTTTGACTAAATACCTGCCAAATTAATGACACTCAATCAGCCTCTGTTGTACTCTGTGTTTAGTGCTAGTCAGCAAAAGTTAGCATGCTTATATGCTAAACTGATTTGCTCAACATGCCGAACATTATACCTGCTAACTATCGTTGTGAGTGTTTTAGCATGCTGATTTTAGCTGTGCCTATACAGCATGACAGAACCACTGGATGTTTACTCTTGGTCTCATTGTATAAAAAGAGGCTGACATTGGGGAAAGTACGTGAGTGATATGTTCATGGTATTTAGAGGAAGTGAGAAAAATATATAACTGATAACATCTGGTGAGATCAGGATCAGGGACTGAAGATGAGTGGAGGTCTGATAGCTGTTAGACTCAGTGTCAAGACTAGTAACTACAATGTGCTGTTAATATTCAGAAACTCAATTCTTAGCCTCATGTTTGCTTAAGATTTTTCTCTTTTTTTACCTCTGCCTCAGTAGCAAAGTCTCCTGAGTGTTGACACTGTGCCATTAGTGTTTGACTATGCTTTGTTAGAATCACTAGGCAATAACTAAGATAAGAGGCACAGAGATAGGTGGATAAGAGAGTGCCATGTTAGAGCGCTGTTTGTCATTGGCTGGAAATTTGGACAGCAGAGGTCAAAGCTATTGAGAAATATGCTTCACTTTGGAGATAAGGCCAGATAGGTATGTAGAGGAGACCTATGAGTGGACTATGCATAGATGTACAGTATATGCATATATTTCCACATAGTTTCATTAACAGTCTGCCACCTCAGCCTAAATATATATTGGGTTAATTTGAGCAGGAGGAACTGGTAGAGACCCAGCCTGTGATTCTGAGACATCAGATGATCGCCAGTCTCCTCCCCATATGGCTGGATGGATAACATGTCCTTTTCTGAGGACTTCCTCTGAACTGGAGGATGGTGGGGAAGAGAGAGGACATCACCGGCACTGTGGATAATAGTCATTGAGGAGCAAAGGAGACACAATGAAAAAACACTTCTCTCACCACCCACCACTTCGCTGTCATCCTTCCTCCATCCTCTTCCCATTTCTCGTTCGTTTCCTTTGCTCTGTTATTATCACCCAGATCATTATCAAGCTCACTCTTCCTCGCTGCGATGGAGAGGAGGGCTGGCCGCCCACATGGCTTTGGTGAGAGATTTCTAACAGCAGCAGCACAGGAGGAGGGGAAGGGAGAAAAACGAAGACAAGAGGCCCAATAAAGTCTATCTAAATATAGAGGCAGCAGGGCCTTTTTCCCCTTGTCCTTATAAAGAGCTGCTGGTGAATCCGGGTGGACTATCCTCCTTGCTGTACTGAGCGCTTATTACTCCCTCCAGGATCAGGAACATAACTGTTGGTGCATGGAAACACGCACACAAACACACAGGACTACGTTGTTTTATGAGAGAGAGAGGACAGGGAGCTTAGTGAGTTTTTTTCCTTACACAAGGGGGCAAATTATGTTTGGTGGAACATACTAAAATAGGAGAGGTTTGAGGAAACCTCCAAGAAGAAATGAGCGAAGGGGGCTGGGGGGGGTTCCCGGCCTTCAAGATGGTGCAGGAGATTAGGAATGAAGATATAGATGAATTTATGTCCAAAAGATGCCCCTATTGGGCTCTCACTCAGTCTAACCACTCTAATGTTCTTAACATATAGTCAACATGATCTTCTAAACTTGGATCTGTCTGAAAAAATAGTTAGATGTTTTGTTTATTCGTTTTCCAAGAGATGTGAGGAAAGAATTTAGATGTGATAGATTTGTGACTCCACTCTCATGTCTGTGTGGTAAAAATAGAATAGCAGCTAGCAGCTAGTTAGCTCACCTTTGCTTAGCACAGAGACTGGAAAGAGGTAATCTGGCTCCAAATCCACTATATTTCATTTGTTTAATCCATACAAAAACCCAAGTATAAAGTTTTGGTTTTGTGAGCCTTATTGTGCTGTTTGTCATATTCAGACCGTAATTAGCAGAGTATGAAATCTGTCTGAGAGGTGTCACAGGGTCATATCGTAAGTTTCTGACAGCTATATTTCCCACTTAAAGAAAAATTACACAAGTCTCAACAAACTGTTGGTAACATGACTGCAAAGCTTTGTCCACTAGTAGTTACATCTAAGTACAATCCAATATTAACACTAATAGAATAAATGTAGTTAATAAGAAAGAGTTATACACCGTTTATTTGTTTTCACTTGTTAAAGAACCACAACAAATAACAAAAGCAGCTAAATTAAAGGAGTTATTAGTAAGTTTTGCTATTACTACATAGCTAACGTTATCAACAGTCAGGTACATACCGTGCAACCACAGCTTGTTGTTTTAAACTTGAAGTAAAGTAGGGATTAGAAAAATGAGTTGTAAGGTGTTAATTGTGAGCTGTAGAGATTGGACGGAGCCAGGCTAGATAGTTTCCCCTGACTCTAGTCTTTGTGCTAAGATAAGCTAATCAGCTGCTAGCTGTAGCTTCACACTTACAGATATGAGAGAATCTCCTCATCTGTCAGCAAGACAACAAACAAGTGTATTTTCCTAGATGTCGATTTGGCTCTTGACTGTCCAGATGCTGCATTTGCATCTAAATGTAACAAAATTGCAAACAATATTCTTTGCTGTACTTGAAATAGTGCCTCCTGTTCAAAAGTGAAAATGCTTTATGAGCTGTGCATAATCAGGCTGCAGTCAGCAACGTATAGGTGACCTCTTTACTCAGACCTTTCCCCTCTTGAGAATGAAAAAATACAAACAGCTGCATCATCAATGTAAGTGACTAATGTGATTTACCCCCATGTCCCACACACTGTTGCTGTCTGTCTGAAGTGCTGTTATCAGTGATGGCCTGTTTTCCGTAGTTGTGGTGTGTGACACCGGCAGCTGCTTTCTAACCCCTACCTTCGTTAAATAACTGTCTAGGTAGTAGACAAGTCATGTGCTCTTTAACAGAGACCACAGATAGATGTGTGTCAAGAGGGGATGCTGAAGCAGGTCACTTGCTACGCTCTGTGAAGCAAACAAGAAGTCATTTTTACAGCTGTCCTGATATACGAGTGGTGACAGCAAAAGTTCAGAAGTCAGGCAGAGGAAAAACGGTTCACTGTATGCTTTAACATCCTCTCTTACACCTGTTGCTTACCGTCCCCTGCAGTGTGTTGTGTGTGTCGCCACACACTTGTGGACACACACACATACAGTAGCCTACACATATACAAAGTGCTTTCATTGTGGCTGTCTGAGCTGAGCTCGTGCTCCAAAGGCAAAAGAAAACCTGAATAACAGCACACACATACACTCACACAATGAACATCAGCACTTCTTACATAAGAGCCCCTCTTCCACACAGACAATTGCACTGCACAGTCTGACAGAGTCAATGTCAAACTCTGCATGAGAGAGAAAATGGGTATAATTCGTGCATGACCACTCAGTTGCTATGTGTACAGATGAAGTGGATTGATCTGTGTGTGTGTGTGTTTGTGTTTGTGTGGTTTTGTGTGTGTGTGTGTGTGTGTGTTTGTGTTTGTGTGGTTTTGTGTGTGTGTGTTTGTGTTTGTGTGGTTTTGTGTGTGTGTGTGTGTGTGTGTGTGTGTGTGTGTGTGTGTGTGTGTGTGTGTGAGAGCGAGAGAGATTGTGTCAATTTGTGGTTGTGAAAGTCCCACTGAGAGAGGAAGCTCAGCTGTCAGTAGTTGTCAGCCACTGGGCCTCTCTCTCTCTCTCTCTTTGCTGATCCTGTCATTGTTTTTCCCCCCCCCCCCCCCCCCCTTTTCTGCCCCCCAACAGGGGTTGGCTTGGTTTGAGGTTGAGGTGGAGGCACCGCTCGTTAGTAGAAGCATGTTGGCTAGAGATAAGGAAATATGGCACACACACATACACACAAACACACACACACACACACACACACACACACACACACACACAAACACTTCTGGGCCGAACACATGAACATATGACAATCACACATGCTTGCTGCAAACAAATGTCAACAAGATGGTGGCTAAAGATCAAGGCATTTATTACCATATTCTGTGGTAATGTTTAGGGTTGGTCACGGCATCCATAAGATAAACAAGGCTTTGACCTCACTTCACCCATGTACTCACCTCCTCTCTTGTCTACTTGCACTCTGTCCACCGCTCTGTCTCACCCCTTGCAGGGTGTTACCTATGCTACATTAGTTGCTCACATGCAGAATGACACAAAACGAGCAGCCTCTCTCTGTGAAGCTTGCTCAACGTTTGGAGGGGGTGAAATCATTGCTGTGTGTGCATGCCAACACTGCCAGACTGGCGTGGTGTGAAATGGACGTGAGTGGAGGATGTGAGCCTGGAAGCGTCTGTGGCGCCTCAACTCTGCTTGCCGTTGGGAGACGTGGGGGTGGGATGGGGTTTGTTGGTGAGGGGAGGGTGGGGGGTATCTGAGCTAGTGATTACAGCGCAGCTCGGATGGACCTCCCCAGGCTCTGCTTGAGTGAGAAAAACTCAGATCATATTACAGAACTGGAGACTTGAATGATTGGAAGGAAGACGGGGACTAAACTACAACCTACATATCCATAGATGCCCTGTTCATTGTGATACACTTAATCACTTCATTTTACTCAAAGTGCAACCTGTTCCAGCTGTTGTTGCATCTGTCTTTTTCTGTCAGGCCAACTCATTAATCCCTCTTCACTCCCATTAACTTTGATAAAGTTAACCATAAATATCAGTTCTGTGTGGTACTATCTCCTCTGGCTCATCTCATTATCACCAGCCCCAGTGGAAGTGCCAGAAAGAACTGGAGGTGTGAGAGTGGCATGTAGGGCCGTAGGAGCATGTGATAGGATGCAGACCTGCTGCTGGATAAGCAAGTCTTGCTTCTGCGACAGCCCCGAGAACTCAACTGATCCACAAATATCTCAGTTTTAATCAAGCCCAGACTCCACAGTTCTGGTTGAACAATTTCCAAGTTACTTTCTAGTAACATTTTCATTATCAAGCTCCTGGCAACACAAAAGAAGTATAAAAAAAGTATTATCAGTTAGGACCAACAACATACACTATTCAGTATAATATTTATTTATTGTTTAATCTTTAGAGGCTTATTGTTTTTTTTTGTAGGGGAGTGAATCATGGGAAAGAAGCCGTGTAAGTGCATTATTTTGATGGCCTGAAAAACTCTTGGCAGTTAATGGGACTCTTGGTAAATTTTTAGTGAGGAAATAGCACATTTATTCTCTTACTCATGAAAAGTTAGATTCATAAGAAATAAAATGAATCCTTGCTGAATTCAATGTAGTCAGGGGATTTGCCTCCAGTCTTACTTGGTCTGGTATGACCAGTAACTAATGGTGACTAATTTTAACTAATGTTACCATCAGTTACTGTATATAAAGATGGACGATGCGTCTCTACTTCCTCCCACTGTTCAAAAATGAAGCCAAAATATTCCATGCACTGCCATCCTGCACCAGTGACGTCATTTGGAGCCAGAGTCTGCGCTATAGTGATCGGCCAGTGGAGTCGCAGTATCAAGGTCCCGTCCATATGCCAATCATTAGTAAATCACAGCTGTCAATCATGATATTTATAGCACCAAATAAATAATTAAGACCAAATTCACCAGAAAATAACTACTTGTACATATATCAGCATGATAAGAACTAATTAAAATGACAGAAACCATCTTTGGGAAAAATTCATTTGACATGTACTTGGAGCCGCTAACACGGAAGGGGCGGGGCTTATGAGCTATACTTCAGCAAACCCCCAGGGGTCGATCAAGATATTTTGGCTTCACTTTTAGAGAGCTGTTATGTCATCCATCTATATATACAGTCATTTCTTAGCACATGTAATATTGCTGAACTTGTGACTGTTCTCTACTTGGGCTACTGTTACGGTGCATTTTAGCATTTAGCTTTAACCTGTAACTGTAGCCACAGTACATAATGTTCACATCAAATGGTAAGGACAAGATTCTTTGCTCCCCTCACCTATGTTCTTTTTAATCAATAGCCCCTGCATCCCTGACAAGACTGTGGTACATTTACTGTCAAAAACAACAATTTCACAGGGACAAAGGGACATGTTTATGTAAGTGACACAAGTAGCCTATGTTGTTTTCAGACTCTGCAATGTGACCAGTCTTGCTGGCTGTATCGGCTGAATTCCTTGGCACTCTGAATGATCAAGTTTGCTCAGCTTGTGAGAAGTTATTGGCAGCTTAACACCCAGCTGAACTGCTTTTAATCCATATTTCCTCATTACTCTTTTCCCTTTGTCCAGGATTGTAACAAAGGAGTTGCTATTGGGAGGTTTTATTTCACTCCTACATTTCCTCTCCATTTACTGTAATTTGGGTAAAATTTGAACCACCAACACATCATCAATGTAAGCAATACCATCTATAGTGCCGTTCCTCACTGTGTGGTAGCAACAAAAGCTCGTATCACCTTCGGTCACAGCAGAGCTCTGCATACATATCCCATCTGTATGGAAATTTGGTATTAATGACTCTATTATTATCATTAATGACTGTTGCTCTGAGCTGCTGTTCCCCTCGATGCAGTTAATCCTGTTTGTCCTACTTTCGCAGGTAGCTCAGAATGTAATACACAAACAATGTTAATACACCAAATATGAACACATTTATATGCAGCAGTGTTTCTGACTAGGTATTTTTGACCCCCCTTCAACTAAAGTCTATCACTGACAATGTTATTTGTGTCTTAACAGCAACTTTTACGCTTCCCCTGTAGCTGCCTACTGACTGTCTCCCAGACCGGTCCATGTTATCTAAATGGGCTATTGGCACAGAAGAAGGCCACAGGAGAGAGTGTGTGATGGGTTTCTGGGGTCTGGTCATTTCTTCTGAGCGCCTGGGTAAATATAGCTTGAATCTGAGGCCTATCTGATGCCACTGGCTGACACTCCCCAGGCCCAGATAGACCCATGTGGAACAGAACTCTGACATGCCAAACAGACACAGGAGGATCTACAGATAGGGCCAGTCAAGCGTAAAACGCTTGGCTCAGGTTTAAAGATTAATCTAATAAGGGAACATTTGCGTGAAATAACATTAATGCATGATCACAGGCCATGACAAAATAATGAGCTCATAAAATAGCTATTTACAATTCTCTATAAAGCATTAACTTCCAAATGGGGGTTCCCTGAGTGCTCACAAATGTCATGTATCATTTCAGCTGATGAATGAAATGGTTCTGCTCCTTTGTTTAGATGCAGTTAATCATCCTGTTACAAATGCTAACGTTAGACACGGCGAGCATCCAGCCAAAACAGCAAGCCAAACAAAATTGTGCTCCAAAACCTTTACTTAGTATTGTTGCATTTTCACTTAAGCCTTAAATTATAACTAATGTTGTTCAGTAGCACACTGTTTGTTAAGTATATATGTATATAGAAAAAGTATGAATTTTTCTTTTCATCATTATTATTATTTATTGTCTCTGTATAGTCATTGTATTCAATTACATTACCTAGAATTAAGAAGAAACTTGGTGATATTCTCTTTTTGTTATACCTTAAGCTAATCATTTGGATTATGTTTCTGATCACAACCTTGATGATGTAACTAGAATACATTTTCACATGATGCTAACTCAAGCCAACTTCAAGTTATCCTACATGCTGTTCAGTCCACGAAAACAAGTTGTCATTGAATGGTTGCAATTAAAGCCAGGTTGAGGTCTGATAAAGTGAAACTGTTTTTATGCCACTTCTGAGGAATCCTTTGACGTCAGAGTTGTACAACAGGGTGAGAAGTGTGCTAGGAGTGAGATTTGACCGAGCCTACTTTGTATGTACGTGCGAAAGTGGGAGAGAGAGGGAGAGAAACAGAGAGAGAGAGAGAGGCCTTATAATGACTCAGCACAACAGGGTCCGCTGACCTCGTTCATCAAGCTGACACCCAGCTCTGTTTCTGCTCCTTTCTGGTGTGATTCACAAGGAGAACGCGAGAAGGAGAAAAAGAGAGCGAACACGAAGGGATGTTAGCGACAGGGAAGAAGGGAGGGAGACAGAAACAGTGGCATGTGAGGAGAAACAGGACCACGGGCACTGAAGTGAGGAAAAAAGGGAGAGATGTTAGGGGGAGAAAAAAACAACACAAGTGACAAGCAGAAAAGTTGAGTAAATAAATGTGTGTGAGATCACTAACTGAGAAGAGGGAGATAGTGAAAGATAAACAGTGGTAAAGTGAGGAGAACAGAGGGACCAGAGCTGCCTCACTACAGCCAGTAAACACAGCAACAGCACAGACATCAATTCTGTTGAGTACAAGTGTGTTTAAAAATCTATGACATGATTCAGATATAAAAACTGCAACTCGTTTTTTGTGTTGTCATCTCCTACAGTCTGTCTGAACACACTGCATGGTTTTCATCAAGGTTTTTTTAATTTTATTTGCTTGCTATAAAGCCGTGTCACATCCCTAAACACAGCTCCAGCTCTGCTGTCATCACTGAAAAACAATGTTGCTGTTTTATCTAACTCATTTTATACATCAAAGCACCTTTACTTTGAGTCTAACAAAGGGGCAGCCCCTGGATTTTACAAATAAAAGCCAGTTTACTCATCACACTCACTCATAATATCTTCTGTGGCTCTGGAGGGAGCGACCTAAAGTCTGAAAAACCAAAAGTCTCAGTTTGGGCTTGGAGACTCAAATCCTTTTTACACCAAAATTAGCACATATAAGCAGGTTTTTTAAAAAAGCGGGTAAACCTGCTAAAATAGGTGATTGACTCATTTTACACAGCCAGCCGAGTTTGCCTTTCTGAGAGGACACACCAAACTCTGTTGGTCTGTTGACCTTCGACTTTCCGGACATTTGTCCAGACTGAAATGTCAATTACTAATGGATGGATTGCCGTGAAGTCTGGTAAAGACATTCATGTCCCTGTCAACTTTAATAGTAATAACTAATGCTCTTGACTTTCACCATCAGGTCAAAATTTTAGTTTGTCCAACACTTTGATTTATGACCAAATACCTGCTAAACTAATGGCATTCCCATCAGCTTCATTTGTGATTAGTGCTAACTGGTGACGCTAAACTAAGATGGTGAATAAGGTGAAAATAGATACCGTCTAAACCTCAGCATAGCATTGTCACTGTGGGCATGTTGATGTTAGCATTTAGCTTGAAGCCCTGTTGTGGATAAGTACAGCCTCACAGAGCTGCTAACGTGGTTGTCCACTCTACCCCCTTGATATACGTGGGACACTGAAAATACAGCTATAGGGGATGAGAATATGAAATGATAGGTAAAAGGGCAGGATGTCCATGTAATCAAGTGCAGCATGTCATGAGTAAATAAGGTCTGAATGGATTTCCGTCAAAACAAAGCACCACAGAGGCATCTACTGAATTCAAAGCCATGCTGTAAATCATGAGCGGGTAGATAAATTACACCCTGGATAGGAACAAAAAGATAATGGATGTGTTTTTGTTGTAACAACCTTGCCTGTGTTTTGTTCTCTGGGTCTAAGTGGAATTTAGAAGTGACACATCTTCTAAAGAAGCTGATGTAAGCACAAACATGTAGAGACGCTGCCGGGAAACGGAGCAAGCTGAGCTCGTTTGGCAGAGTGAAAAAAAAAAAAATGTTACTTGCAGCTCGGGGTAATGGGGCTTCAAACCACTTTTCAGTTTTTTTCTAACCAAAACCTCTCAGAGAGAGAACGAATGCAAGTGTGTTGGCCGAGGGAACACCCAGCACCCCTGGCAGGTGGTGGTGCTGTGACTTGATAAAAGTCTGGGCCCCCTGCACAGGATCTACCAGCACACACTGCCTTGATAACAAGCTCACACGCACACATTTAACTGAACCCTCTCACCCCACAGGCTTTTCACAGTGTCATCACAGCAGGCTCTGCATTTCAGTTTTCGCTGTGAGCACAATGGCACATCAATACCGAATACACAACTGTAAACACAAATAACTAAAGTGGTTGCATTTTGAAGTCTGTGAAAGGATTGTGGTCTCTTTTTCAAAGAACAACTCAGGAGGCATCTTTAAGTACAAATTCTTTATTTAATTTTTTTGGTATGGCTTCTTTGAAGGGACTGTAAAAGACATTTTTTTATTGGGGAAAAAAAACAAAAAAAACAAAAAAAAAAAAAACAAAACTAGGAGATGAGCATGAATGAGCACAAATGAGCATCTATTGTAGTTCCATGCACCCGGGCAAATCCACTGACATGGTGACAGGACAAAACAAAATGAATACCACACCTGTGGATCTGCAGATTAAATGACATCAGTGCCACAACTATAGTCATAGTTACCAAAAAAGAAAAAAAAAGGCTATTTTAACTTAGTACCTCTTATAAATACCTACATATAAATATTGTAAATGTACTGAAAACATTTTAAAATGCTGTACATGAATGTCCTTTTGAGAGCAACAGTTTATGACAATCTCAGTGAGAAGAGAAGAAAAGAAAAAAAAAATACACTGGTGTTTGAGCTCAGTGTCAGCTACCTTTCTTGGTCTCCATCGCCCACATACTGCATGTGATTATCTACATCCATCTGAAATGATCAAGACCCAAGTAAGCAAAAGGAATATGACTGACTGCTGAAAACAGTCTGGCCAGATCCAAAGGGCTTTCTGCACTTGGTTCTGTGACGGGGCGAGCGCTTGAAGAAACAAGAGATTCAAAAAAGTTATTTTGTTATTAAGGCCTCTTTAATTAAAAAGAATAATAAAAAAAAAATAAAAAAAGTGTAGTCCTGACATCACACTCTCAAAACAATGGAGCTCCCACAGTCTCATACTGAAACTTTCTGTTTTGTCCTTGAGGTGAAATCTCGTCGTCCTCCTGGGTGGCGCTAAACGCTGGAGGTTTGTTCCTGAGGCAGTGCTCTGCCTCACCTTGGATAGCACCAGGATGGGACCACAGATATGCTGAGAGGCTGGCTGTATGCTTCCCCAATCACCACCCTTGCATCCTCATTTCTGACTGTCCCCTGTTGTCCTTAAGCAGCAGCGCCCTTCATATCCACCCCAGATACTATGTAGTTGGAAGGAAAGAGGTGTTACATGTCCCAGACAGCTCTCAAAACATCAATATGTACCATGGACACATAACTTCCACTGATTGAGCCATAAACGATGATAACATTGATAATAATGGCATATAAACAGAACATGACTGACATTAATACAATAATAAAGGACAATAAAAAAAAAACAACAACAACAATGATAATAATAATAATAATAATAATAATAATAATAATAATAATAATAAAAAATGAAGTGTCAGCTTCTGGAAGCCCTTGGAAGCGACCACATACTTTATGCTGTTTAGCTTCCCAACCTGAACCTCGACAGTCCTCAAATACCCACCCACCCCTTTTACCCCTTAACCAATGAGCAAATGGCTCATCCTGATCGTATAGTGCAATTGTCCCATCCTTTTTCCTGAAAGCTCCTGTTGACGACAGCAGGGTCACCCTATAGGGTGTTCATCATCCTCTGCTCAAAGGTCAGTGACCACAACTCCTTACTCCTCCTCCACCACCTTTATCACTCGCTCTCTTCCCCACTTCCTCTCCGGCTCACTGCATACGGTCCGGCTGGATGTGCTGCTGTGGGGCGTAGTGCAGGAAGGCTGGGGCTGGGCCAGCAGCGGAGGGGAGGGTTGGGTGGACGGTGGCCGGGGCAGTGGCGGCAGGGGCCGGGCCAGCAGTGGCTGTGGGGCTGGTGGCGTAGCTGTAGCCCAGGAAGCCAGCTGGTGATGCGGCATATGGATACTGCTGTTCAAAGGCAGCCTGGGCGTATTGGGTGTAGGCTGTGCTGTAGTCCAGGTAGGGGCTGGTGCTGACGGAGGTGGAAACCTGAGTGGGCAGCACCAGGCTGGGCTGCACAAAGGCTTGTGGGTAGACATACGGCTGGGCCAACCTGCACATAGACACAAAGACCAAACAGAGGGGGGGCGGTTAGACAGAGGGGCTGCAGCAACAGAGCAGAGAAATCCCAAGGCCTGGCTTCCATTGTTTACATTGCTCCCCGAGGGTGAGTGTGTTGGGAATATAAACTCTCTGGAGGTGTTCTGAACTTCGGGAGTTCTCTCACAGATCCAATGTTATTAAAGACTAAATAGACGAGAGGCAGAGGAGGTCAGGAGGGGAAGGTGACTCAACCCTCAGTCTGTGTCAGTTAGTAAAACCTACAAAACCTGTTAGGTAGGGCTTCCTGAGGTAGATGGGAGGGGAGGAGTAGGGTGGG